>NC_091983.1:89765420-90065420 GCF_044704955.1 Pristiophorus japonicus
GGGTGGGGAGAAGGGGGGGTGGGGAAAGGGGGGTGGGGAGAAGGGGGGGTGGGGAGAAGGGGGGTGGGGAGAAGGGGGGGTGGGGAGAAGGGGGGTGGGGAGAAGGGGGGGTGGGGAGAAGGGGGGTGGGGAGAAGGGGGGGTGGGGAGAAGGGGGGGTGGGGAGAAGGGGGGGTGGGGAGAAGGGGGGTGGGGAGAAGGGGGGGTGGGGTGGGGTGGGGAGAAGGTGGGGAGAAGGGGGGGTGGGGTGGGGTGGGGTGGGGAGGGGAGAAGGGGGGTGGGGTGGGGTGGGGAGGGGAGAAGGGGGGGTGGGGTGGGGTGGGGAGGGGAGAAGGGGGGGTGGGGTGGGGTGGGGAGAAGGGGGGGTGGGGTCGGGTGGGGAGAAGGGGGGGTGGGGTCGGGTGGGGAGAAGGGGGGGTGGGGTGGGGTGGGGAGAAGGGGGGTGGGGTGGGGTGGGGTGGGGAGAAGGGGGGGTGGGGTGGGGTGGGGAGAAGGGGGGGTGGGGTGGGGTGGGGAGAAGGGGGGGTGGGGTGGGGTGGGGAGAAGGGGGGGTGGGGTGGGGTGGGGAGAAGGGGGTGTGGGGTGGGGTGGGGAGAAGGGGGTGTGGGGTGGGGTGGGGAGAAGGGGGGGTGGGGTGGGGTGGGGAGAAGGGGGGTGGGGTGGGGTGGGGAGAAGGGGGGAGAAGGTGGGGTGGGGAGAAGGGGGGTGGGGAGAAGGGGGGGTGGGGAGAAGGGGGGGAGAAGGGGGTGTGGGGTGGGGTGGGGTGGGGAGAAGGGGGGTGGGGTGGCATGGGGAGAAGGGGGGGTGGGGAGAAGGGGGGTGGGGAGAAGGGGGGGTGGGGTGGGGTGCGGAGAATGGGGGAGGGGAGGGGAGAGAGGAGGGAGGGAGGGAGGGGAGAGAGGAGGGAGGGAGGGAGGGGAGAGAGGAGGGAGGGAGGGAGGGGAGAGAGGAGGGAGGGAGGGAGGGGAGAAGGGAGGGAGGGAGGGAGGGGAGAGGGGAGGGAGGGAGGGGAGAGAGGAGACGGGAGGGAGGGGAGAGAGGAGAGGGAGAGAGAGGAGGGAGGGAGGGGAGGGAGAGAGGAGGGAGGGAGGGGAGGGGAGGGGAGAGAGGAGGGAGGGAGGGGAGGGAGAGAGGAGGGAGGGAGGGGAGGAGGGGAGGGGAGGGAGGGGAGGGGAGAGAGGGGAGGGGAGAGAGGAGGGAGAGAGGGGAGGGGAGGGGAGGGAAGGGAAGGGAGAGAGGGGAGGGGAGGGGAGAGAGGAGGGAGGGGAGAGAGGAGGGAGGGGAGAGAGGAGGGAGGGGAGAGAGGAGGGAGGGGGGGGAGAGAGGAGGGAGGGGGGGGAGAGAGGAGGGAGGGGGGGGAGAGAGGAGGGAGGGGGGGGAGAGAGGAGGGAGGGGGGGGAGAGAGAGGGAGGGGGGGGAGAGGAGGGCAGGGGGGGAAGAGAGGAGGGAGGGGGGGGGAAGAGAGGAGGGAGGGGGGGGGGAAGAGAGGAGGGAGGGGGGGGAAGAGAGGAGGGAGGGGGGGGGAAGAGAGGAGGGAGGGGGGGGAAGAGAGGAGGGAGGGGGGGGAAGAGAGGAGGGAGGGGGGGGAAGAGAGGAGGGAGGGGGGGGAAGAGAGGAGGGAGGGGGGGGAAGAGAGGAGGGAGGGGGGGGAAGAGAGGAGGGAGGGGGGGGAAGAGAGGAGGGAGGGGGGGGGGAAGAGGGAGGAGGGAGGGGGGGGGGAAGAGAGGAGGGAGGGGGGGGGGAAGAGAGGAGGGAGGGGGGGGGGAAGAGAGGAGGGAGGGGGAGGGGGGGGAAGAGAGGAGGGAGGGGGGGGAAGAGAGGAGGGAGGGGGGGGAAGAGAGAAAGGGGGGGAGGAGAGAAAGGAGGGGGAGGGAGAAAGGAGGGGGGGGAGAGAGGAGGGGGGGGGGGAGAGAGGAGGGGTGGGGGGAGAGAAGAGGGAGGGGCGGAGAGAGAGGAGGGAGGGGGGGAGAGAGAGGAGGGAGGGGGGGAGAGAGAGGAGGGGGGGGGAGAGAGAGGAGGGAGGGGGGGAGAGAGAGGAGGGAGGGGGGGAGAGAGAGGAGGGAGGGGGGGAGAGAGGAGGGAGGGGGGGAGAGAGAGGAGGAGGGAGGGGGGAGAGAGAGGAGGGAGGGGGGAGAGAGAGGAGGGAGGGGGGAGAGAGAGGAGGGAGGGGGGGAGAGAGAGGAGGGAGGGGGGGAGAGAGAGGAGGGAGGGGGGAGAGAGAGGAGGGAGGGGGGGGGAGAGAGAGGGAGGGGGGGAGAGAGAGAGGAGGGGGGGGGGAGAGAGAGAGGAGGGGGGGGGAGAGAGAGGAGGGAGGGGGGAGAGAGAGGAGGGAGGGGGGGAGAGAGAGGAGGGAGGGGGGAGGAGAGAGGAGGGAGGGGGGAGAGAGAGGAGGGAGGGGGGGAGAGAGAGGAGGGAGGGGGGGGGAGAGAGAGGAGGGAGGGGGGGAGAGAGCGGAGGGAGGGGGGGAGAGAGAGGAGGGAGGGGGGGAGAGAGAGGAGGGAGGGGGGGAGAGAGAGGAGGGAGGGGGGGAGAGAGAGGAGGGAGGGGGGGAGAGAGAGGAGGGAGGGGGGGAGAGAGAGGAGGGAGGGGGGGAGAGAGAGGAGGGAGGGGGGGAGAGAGAGGAGGAGGGGGGGAGAGAGAGGAGGGAGGGGGGGAGAGAGAGGAGGGAGGGGGGGAGAGAGAGGAGGGAGGGGGGGAGAGAGAGGGAGGGGGGGGGAGAGAGAGGAGGGAGGGGGGGAGAGAGAGGCGGGAGGGGGGGAGAGAGAGGAGGGAGGGGGGGAGAGAGAGGAGGGAGGGGGAGAGAGAGGAGGGAGGGGGGGAGAGAGAGGAGGGAGGGGGGGGAGAGAGAGGAGGGAGGGGGGGGGAGAGAGAGGAGGGAGGGGGGAGAGAGAGGAGGGAGGGGGGGAGAGAGAGGAGGGAGGGAGGGGAGGGGAGGGGAGAGAGGAGGGAGGGAGGGGAGGGGAGGGGAGAGAGGAGGGAGGGAGGGGAGGGGAGAGAGGAGGAGGGGAGGGGAGGAGGGGAGGGGAGGGAGGGGAGGGGAGAGAGAGAGGGGAGGGGAGAGAGGAGGGAGAGAGGGGAGGGGAGGGGAGGGAAGGAAGGGAGAGAGGGGAGGGAGGAGGGAAGGGGAGGAGGGAAGGAGAGGAGGGAGGGAGGAGGGAAGGAGAGGAGGGAGGGAGGAGGGAAGGAGGGAAGAGAGGAGGGAAGAGAGGAGGGAGGGGGGAGAGGAGGAAGAGAAGAGACAGAGGGAGGGGGGGGGGGGGGGGGAGGAAGGGAGGGGTGAGAGGAGGGACCTGGCTCCGCCCCCTACAGCTCATGCTGCGCTGCGCCCAGCTCCCAGAGGGCCTGCAGGGATCCGGGAGAGTAGGTAATTTTTTTTAGGCACACTTTCTGGTGCGAGAAAGGGCGTCCAGGTCCGGCGCGGCCCGAAACTTTGGCCTATTGTGTCCAACTTATTTTCTAACTCCTTGGATGCCTCATCAGATTAATCTGCCCTTAACCAGATATCCAAATTAGGTATTTGGACTGAATTTGACAGGTTTACATTGAATTAGAATTCAGATGACAAATGCAAGTTAATAGAAGGGCTCCCACCAGTAATCCACGCAGCATTTACTCCATACCAATATTATTCTCCCAACAAGTAACCTCTGCTTACCACTCAGCCATTTTTTCTATCCACCCCAGGTTTTACTTTGAATACCCAATACATCAATATCAAGTCGTCGTTTGTGCAGTTCTGTGTCAACGGTTTTTTGGAGGTCTTGGCACACTGTACTGCATAGTTTATGATTCGGGATATCACTGCCTCAAAACAATCAAGGGAGTTGATCAGGCATAATCTAAATCTTCTGAACCCATAAAAAGCTAAATACTGCAGATGTTGAAATAAAGAGAGAGAATGCTGGAAACACTAAGCAGGCCAGGCAGCATTTGAGAGAGAAATATAGGGTTAATGCTTTGAGTTGAGAACCTTTTATCACTGGTGATACGTCCTTACTATACAGTATAAATGCACACGAGGCCCATGCTTGAGAGAAGGTCAGTCTATGACCTGTCCTTTATTGTTCAGCTCCAGAGTGCCTCCCAGGTGTGGTGGTCACCCTTATATAGTCCTTATTACAGGTACTACCAGGGTTTCCCACCGCAGCGCCCTCTGTGGTGTGGCATAGTACTTACAATACATTTAAGGTACTGGGACGATACACGCATCATTACATAACATCACCTTCCCCCCCCCCCCCCACCTGGACGCAGGACAACGATACACACATCATTACATATCACACTTGTCCAACGGAAGGCAGGTGGGCATAGACAGTGCGTTAGTATGGTACATATTATCTGGTACATTAACTGGTTATTGACTGGTAGCGGAACCTTGATTTCCTTGTTAACCGTTATCATTAATTGTACTTCATCCATTATTTTACACAAATACAGTGGCCATTCAGCATAAAAAAAGTAATTCTTATTATAAATTCACTATCTCACATTAACATAGCTCATTTTAGACTCGCTATGCCAAACAGAAGTCCTTTGTGGGGACCACCTCTTTGTAAGGCCCTTTTAAGACTCCCGGGTGCATTTCTTCTTTAAGGCGCCATCTTTGATGCAGGAGGATTCCACGAGGCTTCTCCTTGGGAGCCGCCATCTTTGATGCTCTGCAGCTCCGACACGCTGCCGCCGCCATCTTCTTCTCCGCCGCTTCGAATGCCCTCCGCCGTCGCAGCCTCTGCTCCCCTCCGCTGCCACCTGACTTGCCGCCTCTCCTGCGGCCGTCGTGGCCTCTCCAGCGGCCGCACTTGCCACGTCCCCCGCGGCCTCCGTAGCGGCTGCCATGGCCGCCGACCAACACTACCAGCTCCTCTGCGGGGCCCTTCCGAACAGCCGGTCCCTGGATCCCTCAGCACCCCTCCCGCAGCGCCCCGCCGGCTCAACCCCCACTCCCCCTTGGGCCCCTCTGTGCAGGGCTGCTTGCCCGTGGGGGCTGGGGCTGCAGGGTCTCTGTGTGAGATCCGGGCCTGGGGCTTGCCTGTGGGGATTAAGGCTGCAGCTCCAGCTCGGTCGGCGCTGCTCTCTGGGGACTCAGGGCACGGCAGCACCCCGGGGAGCAGCAGCCTGTGGAGTGATGAAGTCTTCCCAGCTCCATTTCTGCAATTTCTGCAGGTATTTTGCTCATCTCTGCAAACTCCGGCTGAATGTATGCCTCCACTCCTCCAGCATGAGTTGCGGTTTGAAACAACAGGTCCCTTGCCTGTCGATCGTCCCTGACTGCCCCTGTTATTGTCCTTGAGTGCACCATTAACAGGTGTTGATGGCCCCATTACTGGCCGCATTGTCCCTTACAATGGCGTGAATCGCCGTTCAGCTTGCCATTGTCTCTGTCGAACTCCCCCTCTGGGTTCGACTACATGTTGGGGCATGCCTGACTGCCCTTGTCTGCCTGGAGAACTGTGTGCTGCTTTAACAATGTTGAATCTCTGTCCCAACCATTCCTTAACACAGTACCTCTCGTCTGTTCTGCTAGTGGCCATGCTCGCGTGGTTTAAATCCCAGTTTCTTGTCGCCATTGATACATCCTTACTACACAGTATAAATGCACACGAGGCCCATGCTTGAGAGAAGGTCAGTCTGTGACCTGTCCTTTATTGTTCAGCTCCAGAGTGCCTCCCAGGTGTGGTGGTCACCCTTATATAGTCCTTGTTACAGGTACTACCAGGGTTTCCCACCGCAGCGCCCTCTGTGGTGTGGCATAGTACTTACATTACATTTTAGGTACTGGGACGATACACGCATCATTACATAACAACTGGGTTCTGACAAAAGGTCATCCACCTGAAATGTTAATGCTACGTTTCTCTTACCACAGATGCCACCTAACCTTCTGAATCCATGCTGATAGCTATTTACAAGGTTGCTATCGTACAGGTAATTCTTACTTCTGATCAATTCTATTATTTTACTTGGCATTGGTGAGGCTGGCGACTGTCTGTTTCAGCATCCTTTTTGAAAATGTGCCCTCAGCAGCTTACGTTTATTCTATTTACACCTTTCCAGCACTGATCCATTTGCTCATAATAACCATTAACATGCACAAATCTTCTTCTTTGGCTCTCAGCACTCCAAGAAAAACATTCTGGAGATTTAGGGTGTGAAATTGGGCTCAGTAGCACCCGTTGCATGTCAGCAGGCTGCTTCCACTGCAGCACTCAGTCATTGGGTGGCTACTGCTTGTGCTGCAATGGAAGCTGAGATGTCGGCCATCAGGCAGTGCATCACGGTCGGCTCCACAAGTGTGCAAACGGATTTGACCACCATTAGCATGCTGGAAAAGATGGGCTCCAAGCTCTGTGCAAAGTCCTGTGTCACGCTGGTGCTGGGCTCCTCCATGCTCCTCGACATTGAATGCAGGCTTTCTGGCAAGCTTCCCAATGACCAAACATTTTGTTGTGTATACCCATCAGCCTTCTTCTGTCGGCTGCCCCATCAAAGTCCTCATCTGCGTCCTCTACAGCAGAACCCATGTGTGAGCTCCCTCTCTGGCAAGCTGGCATCTGCACAATCCTTGCACCCTGCCCTCACTGAAGCACACTCATGCTCTAATTTATTCTCTAAACAGTATCAGTATCTGAACTGGCAGCTGTGAGTATGAAATCAAGTGACAGTTCTGTGTCTTCGTTGTCACTCTCTTCTTGTTGTCCCACAACTGCATGTCTAGATTGCACCTACAGAAGAACAAAATAACATAAGAAATAGGAGCAGGAGTAGGCCATATGGCCCCTCGAGCCTGCTCCGCCATTCAATAAGATCATGGCTGATTTGATCATGGACTCAGCTCCATCTCCCTGCCTGTTCCCCATAACCCCTTATCCCCTTATCCTTTAAGAAACTGTCTATTTCTGTCTTAAATTTATTCAATGTCCCAGCTTCCACAGCTCTCTGAGGCAGTGAATTCCACAGATTTACAACCCTCTGAGAGAAGAAATGTCTCTTCATCTCAGTTTTAAATGACCAGCCACTTATTCTAAGATCATGCCCTCTAGTTCTGGTCTTCCCCCATCAGTGGAAACTCTCTGCATCCACCTTATCAAGCCCCCTCATAATCTTATACATTTCGATAAGATCACCTCTCATCCTTCTGAATTCCAATGAGTAGAGGCCCAACCTACTCAACCTTTCCTCATAAGTCAACCCCCTCATCTCTGGAATCAACCTAGTGAACCTTCTCTGAACTGCCTCCGAAGCAAGTATATCCTTTCGTAAATATGGAAACCAAAACTGCACGCAGTATTCCGGGTATGGCCTCATCAATACCCTGTACAGCTGTAGCAAAACTTCCCTGCTTTTATACTCCATCCCCTTTGCAATAAAGGCCAAGATTCCATTGACCTTCCTGATCACTTGCTCTACCTACATACTATCCTTTTTTGTTTCATGCACAAGTCTCCACAGGTCCTGCTGTACTGCAGCACTTTACAATCTTGCTCCATTTAAATAATAACTTGATCTTTGATTTTTTTTCTGCCAAAGTGTATGACCTCGCACTTTCCAACATTATACTCCATCTGCCAAATTTTTGCCCACTCACTTAGCCTGTCTATGTCCTTTTGCAGATTTTTTTGTGTCCTCCTCACACATTGCTTTTCCTCCCATCTTTGTATCATCAGCAAACTTGGCTACATTACACTCGGTCTCCTCTTCCAAATTGTTAATATAGATTGTAAATAGTTGGGGTCCCAGCACTGATCCCTGCAGCACCCCACTAGTTACCTCTTGGTTATCTGAAAGGAAAAAGGCATATGGATAAGGTTATGGGAGAAGCAAGAGGTGCATGCTTACACCAGCTGCAGCTTGTAAATCAGAAGAGATTGTGGGATGAGGGGGGGAAGTGGCATGTGAGGAGGATTAGGCATGAGGATACCGTTATCTTTGATGGTTTCATCCCTGCCACTGGCCATGGCCTCAGAAATGGCCAGCACCGTCTCCCCCATGCGAGTGAGGACATGCAGGCACACCTGTCCCCCTCTGGTTAACTCCTGCCGCTTCGGTTGCGCACCACCTTAGAAACATAGAAACAGAAATTTACAGCGCAGAAGGCGGCCATTGCGGCCCACCATGCCTGGGCCGGCCGACAAAGGGCCACACGACCCTCGGTCAGCAGCCCTGAAGGTTACATATAAATCGATGAACAACGAACAATGGCGGGCAGGTAAAGAGCATCCGGCCCAATCAGCCCGCCCCACGCAACTACGATACCCCATGTATCGCAACACTTTACACTCCACCCCACCCGGAGCCATGCGATCTCCTGGGAGAGGCAAAAAACTAGATAAAAACCAAGGCCAATAGGGGGAAAAAAAAAATCGGGGAAAATTTCTCTCCGACCCATCCAGGCGATCGAAACTAGTCCAAGTGATCATTCTGGCCGTATTAGATTCCCTAAAGTACTTACCATCGTATCTGCGCCAGTCAACAAGGTATCCAGTCTAATAACACTTACCAGCTCTAGGTCCGTAATCCTGCAGATCACATCATTTGAAGTGCCTATCCAAGCACCTTTTAAATGTGGTGAGTGTTTCTGTCTCTACCACCTTTCCAGGCAGTGAATTCCAGACCCCCACAACCCTCTGCATGAAGAAGCTTCCCCTCAAATCCCCTCTAAACCTTCTACCAACCACCTTAAACCTATGGCCCCTCGTAATTGGCACCTCTACTGAGGGAAATAGGCCCTTGCATTCCACTATATCCAGGCCCCTCAAAATTTTATACACCCCAATGAGGTCTCCCTTAGCCTCCTCTGTTCCAAGGAGAACAAACCCAGCCTATCCATTCTGTCCTCATAGCTAAGATTCTCCATTCCAGGCAGCACCCTCGTAAATCTCCTCTGCACCCTCCCCAGTGCAATCACATCCTTCCTATAATACGCTGACCAAAACTGCACACAATACTCTAGCTGTGGCCTAACCAGTGTATTAAACAATTTAAGCATAACCTCCCTGCTCTTGTATTCTATGTCTTGGCCAATAAAGGCAAACATTCCATATGCCTTCTTAACCACCTTATCCACCTGACCTGCTACTTTCAGGGATCTGTGGACAAGCACTTCAAGGTCCTTTTGTTCTTCTAAGTGGCCTACCGCTTAATGTGTATACCCTTTCCTTATTAGCCCTCCCCAAGTGCATTACCTCACAATTCTCCGAATTAAATTCCATTTGCCACTGTTCTGCCCACCTGACTATTGATTGATATCCTCCTGCTCTTCATTATCAACCACATAGCCAATTTTAGTGTCATCTGCAAACTTCTTAATCATACCCCCTATATTCAAATCTAAATCGTTGATATATACCACAAAAAGCAAGGGACCCAATACTGAGCCCTGCAGAACCTCACTGGAAACATCCATCCAATCACAAAAACATCCATCAACCATTACCCTTTGCTTCCTGCCTCTAAGCCAATTTTGGATCCAACTTGCCACTTTGCCCTGGATCCCATGGGCTTTTACCTTCATGACGAGTCTGCCATGTGGACATTATCAAAAGCTTTGCTAAAGTCCATATACACTAAATCGTACACATTACCCTCATCGACCCTCCTGGTTACCTCCTCGAAAAATTCAATCAATTTAGTCAAACACGATCTTCCCTGAACAAATTTGTGCTGACTGTCGCTGATTAATCCTTGCCTTTCTAAATCTAGGTTCATCCTGTCCTCCAGGGATTTTTCTAAGAATTTTCCCACCACTGAGGTTAAGCTGACAGGCCTGTAATTATTCAGCCGATCCTTTTCTCCTTTCTTAAACAAGGGTACCACATTAGCAGTCCTCCAGTCCTCCGGCACTATGCCTGAATCCAAAAGGGACTGGAAAATGATGGACAAGGCCTCTGCTATTTCCTCTTTTGTTTCACTCAACAGCCTGGGATGCATTTCATCTGGATCTGGGGACTTATCCACTTTCAAAGCTGCTAAACCCCTTAATACCTCTCTCACCATGTTTATTTCATCCAGAATTTCATACTCCTCCTCGATAACAGTATCTGCATTGCCCCTTTCCTTTCTGAAAACAGACGCAAAGTATTCATTCTTCCGCCTCCACACACAAATTACCCTCATGGTCTCGAATAGGCCCTGCCCTTTGTTTAGTTATCCTCTTGCTCTTAATATCTTTGGACTCTAGAATTGTTATTACCATCCTTTTTCGTTAAGGGCACATGCTTGGCCTGAGCCCTCCAGATCTCTTTCCTGAATGCCTCTCACTGTTCCGACACTGATTTACCTTCAAGTAGCTGTTTCCAGTCCACTGTGACCAAATCACTTCTCAACTTAGCAAAGTTAGCTTTTCCCCAATATGGAACTTTTATTCCTGGTCTATCTTTATCCTTATCCATAACTACCTTGAATCTGACTGAATTATGATCACTAGCACCCAAGTGCTCTCCCACTGATACCCCTTCCACCTGCCCAGCTTAATTACCCAAAACTAAATCCAGAGCCACCCCCTCCTGTGTTGGGCCTGTACATACTGACTAAAAAAGTTCTCTTGAATGCATTTTAGGAATTCCGCACCCTCTATATCCTTCACACTATATTTGTTCCAATCAATATTAGGATAGTTGAAATCCCATACTATTACTGCCCTATGGATTTTGGACTTCACAGCAATTTGCCTACATATTTGCTCTTCTATCTCCCTCCCACTGTTTGGGGGTCTATAATACATGCCCAGCAGCGTGATCACCCCTTTTTTATTTTTCAGTTCGACCCATGTGGCCTCATTTGAAAATCCCTCGAACATATCATCCTTCCTCACAGCTGTAATAGTTTCTTTAATCATTACCACAACCTCCTCCTCTTTTTTTTACCCTCCTCTCTGTCCTGTCTAGAAGTTCTATAACCAGGAATATTGAGCTGCCAAACCTGCCCCTCTTTCAGCCATGTCTCTGTAATGACTATAATGTCATACTTCCAAGTGTCTACCTGTGTTCTCAGCTCATCTGCCTTATTTGCTATACTCCTTGCCTTGAAGTATATAACATTTAGCACAGGAAGACCTCCTTGATTACCACTTACTAACTCTTGTTTCTTCTGTCTTACACTTTCTACATTCTTGCTTTTCAATTTCAGCTTTACTTCTTCCCTATTGAATTTGTTCTCAGGTTCCCATCCCCCTGCCAAGCTAGTTTAAACTCTCCCAACAGCACTAGCAAAACTCCCCATGAGGATACTGGTCCCGGCGCTGTTGAGGTGCAACCTGTCCGGTTTGTACAGGTCCCATCTCCCCCAGAAGCGGTCCCAATGCCTCAGGAATTTAAAGCCCTCCCTCCTGCACCAACTCTTCAGCCACACGTTCATCCTCTCTATCCTTCTATTCTTGTACTCATTAGCACGTGGCACCGATAGTAACCCGGAGATTACTACCTATGAGGTCTCACCTTTTAATTTTTCTCCTGGAGTCACGTCTACGGCCGCAGAAACGCCTCTCTATTCCCCTAACTATTGAATCCCCTGCCACTATAGCTCTTTTATTCTTTGTCCCTCCCCCCTGTGTAGCTGAGCCACCCATGGTGCCTTGGACTTGACTCTGGATGCACTCCCCAGGGGCACCATTACCCTCACTGGTGCTCAGAAGAGAATATCGGTTAGATAGTGAGATGAACTCAGTGGGGAGTCTTCTGCACTACCTGTCTAGCATTCTTTATCCATCTGGTGGTCACCCACTTCCCCTCTGCTGCATGCTGTGGGGTGACTCTCAGCCTTGCGGATGCAACTTATTGACTCCAGCCGCCGCTCAAGCTCCAAAATGCAGAGCTCGACTTGTTGAAGCTGGAGATACCTCCTGCACACATGGTTGTCTAGGCTGCGCGATGCGTCCAGGACTTCCTACATGCCGCAGGACATGCACTCCACAGGACTGAGCTGCCCTGTCATTCCTCTAATTAGACTTATCTGTTATAAAAGAAAAAGAGAGATACTTATGAATCAGACGGTGTTTATCCTCCCGCTGCTCGCCGATCTCCGGGCCTCCCGCTCCTTGCCGACCTTCAAGTGTGCAGCGCTCACTCAGTCTGGTGACAATGAACACACAATTTTCTGGCAACTCTTGGCCTCGCTCTCCCGAACTCACTGAATCTCTCCCGAACTCTCGGACTCTCTCTCGAACTCTCTCTCGAACTCACAAACTCTCTCCCGAATGCACGGATTCTCTCCCAAATGAACTTTATCTCTCCCAAATGCACAGACTCTCTCCCGACCTTGTCCTGCAAGAGAGAGGGAAGTGTGTCAATGAGTGTCGTGCAACCTGTTTGGGTGATGTGGCTGTCATGATTGAGTGCAAGTTGTGAGATGTGGGTGTGAGGTTTGCAGCATTGCTAAGTTTGTGAGAGTGAGGTGAAGCTATGAATGTGAGGTATGAGTCATGATTGATAGCGATTATAGGTAGGTGAGTGATGGAGTGAATTGAGAAGTGGCTGGGGCTCGTGGTGCAGTTGTTAAGATATGGCATTTGAAGATGCATTCACTGACCTTGACCACTCATGTGACGTCATTGATCTTCTTGTGGCACTGCATCCAGGTCTTTTGTGCTTGACTTCTGGCATTGACCTCTGTGGCTATCTGTTCCCACTGCCTTTTGAATGTGTGTATGAAGGGCCTCCTGCCCCCCTGTGGATACAGAACATCTCTCCTCCTTTCCACCTAGATCTTCATGCTGCCTGCATTTCAATCAACAGGTGCAGGTTAATTACGCATTGCAATTTCTGCGCCCGTTTGAGTGCTATCCAATTTCGCCCCCATATTGTTTTCAGCCTTTCTGGGTCTCCACTTCACTTATGTCCAAGTTGTTAATTCTACAAGGGTTATGATGGAGGGAATATTTTTCATCGGCCTTTGCTGATAAAAACAATAATTTCTGTCTTTACTTTAAAAAACTAGGGTTTAAATGGAGGCTATTTCCATCACACTCAACAAAATAACGGACAGACGCACTTCATCTGAAAGAACCAGATAGGGTTATTGTGCTAGATTTTCCAGTATTTTTGCATGCACAACGCCCACTTAATCTCCATTTTACCGCTGAAATGAGGTATAATGCCCAGATATCGCCCATTTAGCCACAAAATGGAAACTGACGCCCACTTTTCTGAGACTTATCGCCGAACGTTACTTTTGAAGGGTGCAAAATTCACAAAACCCCCCGACCCCAGTCTTTGGGCTCATTCAAAAGGGAATTTAATTTGGGACTATCTACTGGAAAGTTTGAAATCCTAAAGTGCTTATGGAAGAAACTATGAACTTTAATTGAATTTTGGACTTTTACAAGATAAACTCAAGCCTGTGGATGGGCCTAAGGAATTAAAGAAACCCACTTGATTATTGGAACTGTCTGGGTGTTGGGACTAAGTTAAATTGTCTGGAGGAATGGACATTCGAAAACCCTTATCCACAAGTGACATTTACATTACAACAATAACTCAGAGATGGCCAGCCATCAAACTAAACTGAGAAAAGCCATCTTCAACATGAATAAGAACAAAGGGCCCACTGCAGCCTGTATGTGAAAAACCAAGCACAAAAGGATATTGCGATTACCAAGCTAATATTTCCATCAGGAAACAGTTTTAGAAATGCAATCCGCCCTAGACATATTAACTCTTTTTAACAAGCCCGCCAAAATATTACAAAGAAAAGTCAAGTCCGCCAAATTGAAACAAAGAATTCTGAACTGATTTGGCGTGAAGATTAAGACAACTCAAACCATATAACTGGCCCCCTGTTTTAACAGAGAGAATGACACACTTTGCCATACAACCGAGATCACACTGATATCATCAAGAAGGGAGAGAAATCAATGCGACAGTTGTAAACTAACTTCTCCAGCCTCGAAGTCTTGAAGTCCTGAAGGAAGGAAGAACATCACCATTGCGGCAGCAACCGACCACAGCCAACGTGGTACCAACGAAAAACCACCGTGATCGACCAAACTCGAAACAAAACTTCAACAGGAAGAAACCAAAGAATCGAAAGTTTCCACTCTACAATTTAAGGCCTGACTACCAACAGGTGAAAACATTACCTAAAGAGACTTTGAATATATTTCTAACGAAGAAAACCGGGTACTTACCCCATAGATCCAAAACACGCCTTACCGCATCAGCAGACTCAACCCAACTGAAGACTGCGCAGTAAGAAGTCTTCTCCGACATTCGGGGTACGGCAAGCAGAACCTACAGAACTCAACGAATCCCGAAATCGTTAACTGACCAGAATGGATTGGTAAGCATAGTCCCTGCCTGCCCTGGAGACTAACCTAGCTAGAATTAGGTATTGGGAGGTGGGAGGTGTAATTTTTACTGTAACCCTCTTTGAATGTGTAATGTATTGTTCTTTATTAGAGTGATTATAAGTCTGACATTGTATTTTTTCTTGTCTGTAATAAAGTCAAAGTTCTTTTGCATCAAACCAGTTGTCCTTTGCACTTTGTCACACCCCCCAAATAAACTCAGAGTCTAGAACCCAAGGGAGTGGGAGCGATTCGAACCGCTCAAGTAGGTCAGAGGTGAACCTGACCCCTGGGACCACCCCTTACACTTTCATCATGTACGTAACACTGGGAAAAAATAATACCACCTGCCCACTTTTTTGGGGGCAGAATCATCAGAATGGGCGAAACCAACGCCCATAATATTGCACAGCGTTACTTTCGACACATAATTAATGGCGAGATTCAATAATACCGCCCGCCCACTTTCTTTTGTTGTAAAAATCTAATTTGCCGAAACTAACGCCCAGGAGATCGCCCAGTGTCACTTTCACCATCTCGCACACATCTCGCCCACAATCTTGCTCGCCCAAAACACCGCTCTGAAAAAGTGGAACTGTTCTGAACTAATCACAGCGGTGTGGGCACCATTTTTCAAATCGCAGGTCGCTTCATTGAAAAGGCTGCTCCAACTTCGGGGGAGTTTGGATTGACTCTGGAGTTCTTCTCAGGTGAAATGACCATCTCAGCGGACATCTTTTCAGACTCTGGACGATTGGGTTTTACTGTAGATGTCTTTTAGTGTGGAAAATATTGTTTCTGATCAATCGCTATTATACTTTCATTGGAATGGGGCCAGCCATTTCTCAGCCTGCATCGAATAACACGCAGATGCTGCAGAGTGCAAATGGCACAACGTTTAATGCACATCATTATGTGCCAAATCTAAGACGTGTCAGAATGAGGAGGAGGTCCAGACCATACACACCCCACACTTACAGGGAGAAGAGCTCTTACCTCGACGTGTCCGAGAACACCTGCCTTCAGAGACTGCGCTTCCACAAGGTGGTGATCACTGAAATATGTGAGCTCATCAGGCCACACATGCAGCCTGCCATCAGGACATCACTGTCCGTCGAGGTCAAGGTCACCGTGGCACTGTCGTTCTACACATCCGATTCCTTTCGGGCCTCCACGGTCAACATTTCCACTCTGTCTCACCATGCCACACATTACTGCATTAGACAGGTCACGGAGGCCCTGTACACGCGTAGGATGGACTTTATCAGCTTCCCCATGACACGGAGGCTTAGACTGACAGGGCTGGAGCATTCTAACGCATTGCTAAGTTCCCCAGGGTGCAGGGAGCAATACAGTGTACTTACATCGCCATGCGGGCACCTTCTCAGGACCCAGAGCTTTTTCATAACAGAAAAGGATTTCACTCCCTAAAGCTCCAACCAGTTGTCAACCACAACCAGATAATAATGGCAGTGGATGCCAAATGTCCGGACAGCTTTGATGAAGCTCACATCCTGCGTGAGAGCGCTGTCTCTGACATGTTGAAGAGTAGGCCACAAGGACAATGCTGGATGCTTGGTGACAACTGATATGGCCTAGCCACCTGGTTGATGACCCCCCCCCCTGCGTGACACCCACACTGAGGCCGAGAAGCGATACAATCAGAGCCACAGAGACACACACAATGTGGTCCAGAAAACAATTACTGTGCTTAAGCAGCGCTTTAGATGCTTGGAGCACTCAGGAGGGGAGCTACAATACAACCCTGAGCAAGTAGCTAAATTCGTGGTTGTGTGCTCCATGCTGCACAACCTGGCTATCAGGAGGGGACAAGAATTGCCAGAAGGGACTGATACTACACCTCAGAAGAGAGAGGAAGAGGAGGACGAGGGGCTGAACGTTGACCTAGGGCCAGACAATCAGGCTGGCTATGCAACCATGCCCACGGCCCCCTCCAGACCGCAGGAAAGGGCCCGTGGTGGCTACATAGCTGCAAGACTCTTATGTCAGGAGCTCATAAATGAGCGATTTGCCTGAAAGAACGTTGTTGTAATTGACAATGCTGACACACTGCTGTGTATGCAGCTCAGACATCAATGGTGGGCATCACTTTGATGCCAGTTAAAGTTTAAGTTGATTCAAGTTAAGTTTTATTTAACCCTTTCATGTTAAGGAATCACCAGTGTGTAACAGTCCAGCTATCTGAGACAATGCACAACAAGGTTATGTTGAATAAAAAACATTTTATAGTGACCATTGGTCTGAAATCATAAATATCACAGGCAAAAACACCCCACCCTCACCCCACTTTTTCGACCACTGACATTAATCAAATGGTCAACATGTCCAGCAACACAGAATACAAATGCAAAGCAGGAGGGTGGCCCCCTCCCCCCATACATTGCAACAAATTGCATACACCCAGATGGAGATATAACACAGCCATCACCTGCAGGCATGCACCTCCACTTTCCTTCCCCCCTCCCCTTCTTCTCCCCACCTCTACTCCTTCCCCTCCATGCCATCTGGCCGAAGAGCTCCTCAGGCGGTGCCTCATTGGGAGGGATGAAGGCAGAGGCGGTGGTTGCACGGGTACGGGAGCCGGAGGTGCCAAGGTGGGAACATTCTTGGATCCAGAAGCAGGATCTTGGTCCTGCCTCTCATGTGTCATTGGCACTGATGGTGCGGGACCTAGGGGAGGAGTGCTTCGCTCCGGGACCACTGGGAGGCCTGTGCCAGCAGTGTTCCTCGCTATCACCTCCGGGGCCTCCGCCATCCGCGGAATGTACTCAGTCATGGTGCCGGAGATGGTGGCCAGATGTCGGGATATGCCCCCAGTGCATTGCGGGTCTGCTCACCAACTGGACAACTGAACCATCTCTCCGCTCTCATCTGGCGCTTGTGGATCAGACCTGCCGCATCCACGGCACCTCCGCAGGGTTGGCGCCGTCCTGGGACAAATGAGGTGCCCTGAGGCGAGGTGTTTGGGCCCGTTACCTCCAGAGTGGTCGGAGGAGCACTAGATGGCCTTGGGGTGGAATGCCTTCTGGAGCCTGTTTGTGCAGGCTCCTCGAAGTCAGCACTCTCATCCGTGGAGAACAGACCCACCGGATTGACGGGCAAGAATCAGAGCTCCTCAGCAGCAATTGTCGGATCGTCTGCCGAGTTCGGCCCCCCCATCTTCTGGCCTGTGGTCTTGCCTGGGGCCACGCTGCTGGCTGAGCTGCAAAATACAAATTAGATTATTAGAGGAGAAGGGGGTGCTAGGGTCACAAGTGAGTCCAGCGCTACACACAGCATACGCACGACAAAAGCACCACCGATATCAAAATCATCACAGACATCACATTTCATGACCATCAACACATTGTGCATTGCAATGATTTTCATTAGGACAGCATTATTTATAGGACAATTTTAGAACCCATCTATCATATATTATTGTTTGGATATGAGTGGGTGTGGCATCAATTGACCTTACATCACGCAATAGTATATACTTTAGTCACATGGCATTACTTCAGGGTCTGCAGCTGCTTGCGTGGCCGTCCAGGTGTGCTTCCCCACGCGTGTGAGCACCCGCTCCTCCATGTCAGCGATGTCGCTGGGGACTGGTGGCCCCCCACCTGTTCGCCTCTGCACGGACCTCATTGTCGATAGCTTCTTCTGTAAAATGTAACAGGACGACATGGCATGAGATCATTGCATGATATCATTGCTAGGTACTGTCACAGAGACTGATACAACACATAACCGACAGATGTAATCATGATTATTATGATAATTATTATTCTTTACCTAAAGACGTACACCGTGAACATAGGCCTGGATGACAACATTCCTGGTAAAAGTGAAAGACCTCACATCTGATTATAGTCACTCATGACTCTTACAAATCAAATTATATAAATATATAAGTACATGTAAATAAATGGATACTTACTCTTACGGATCCAACAAAATCGTTCCATCGTTTGCGGTATTGGTTGCCCTCACGCACCTCGTTGGTCGTCGACGAGACCACCTCTGCTATCTCGGCACATATCTTCTGGTAGACCTTTGGGGTGGGTTTCCCACGCCCTCCGTGGGTCAAATCACCCCAGCGTAACTCGACCTCCTGCAGGAGGGAGGCATTTGCCTCGTCCGAGAACCTCCTCGCTCTTTGCGTCCTCCAATGTGCTCCTCTCCCACCTCACTGCTCTCTCCAGTCTCAGTCTCCACAGTGTGCTGTGTTGCCTCCTCCCCTCCCTCCATTATAGGCACCAAATTTGGGCAAATATCTGGCTGGTAACAGCTAATTTTTTTTTCCCAATTTGTTATAAAGCTCGAAACTCTCCCTCCTTCCTCCCAAAGCAGCCACAGCACACCCACACACGCCTTCACTCCCTCTCAGCTCCCTCTCTCTCTGTCTCCTCTTATGCGCATGTCATGATGACCCTTCACCTCCTGAAATGCGGGAATCGAGCGTTGCCATGCCATTGCTAAGGACGTCGACACTTTACGGCAGAAGGTCAGCGAGATTTAACGCTACCGCCCATTTCATATCACTCGCGGTAACGCCCAATTTCAAAAATGGAGACTAGTGGCTTTGAGAATGTGCGACAAGCCGGCGATCTGAAAACCCATTTTTACCGCCCACGCCGGAAATAACGCCCATTTTTGGGCGATCTGCATAAAAGTGTAAAATCTAGTCTACTGATTATACATTAGCAAATAAAGGGTTCCTTTGATGAAAGTGCAGCATGTTTAAAATGTTAATGTATGCAGCATTCAGACTGATATCTAGGGGCCGAAATTGCCCCTTTTTTAAGAGCCGTCACCGCCTGAAAGATGCGGCAACGGTGCGGGAAGCTCTCACCGCTCAGTCAGCACAGAGTCGCTGACAATCGCGACATTGCCCTCGTTGATTTTCCCAGCGGAGAGCGTCACTGCCCCGCTCCCCCCACTTCCACCCCACTCTTGCGTATGCGTCACTGACAACATCATCAAACTGCGCACTGCTTCGGCCCTGCCCCGGAAGCCAAATTGTCCTCAAATCAGCTTCCGACCGCTTCTTGGGGCCAGCGACAGCTTTTTTTGATGGGGCACAGTGTGGAATGAAGACCACCAGCAGGATTTAAAGGCACGCTGCAGCTCGCACCATTGTTGTCGGCCAAATTTATTTGCACCGTTTAAAGTTTGGAAAGTTGTGTGAGTAAGACAGCATTTGTGGATTAGTAGGCCTGGCTTTTCATAGTCTGCAAGAGAGAGATTTGAGGAGGTTGTGTTCGCACAGTAGGCCACTGGTTTCCAAAAAAGGGCTCAGTGTTGGCAGTGGAACACCTCCTCCACATTGTGTGCGGCAGGGAGGATCACAGAAGGTGCAGCGCTGATAATACTAGATGGGGAGGCAGCGGGCGAGGGACCCAGATGTAATTGTTCAGCGAGATGGAGAAGGCCATGGAGATGGCGACATACCTCAAAATAGAGAGGTATGCCGGAAAGGAAGTCAAGAAGGGCATGCCACGAGGACACCTAGCACCAGAGAGTGAGGGAGATGGAGAGGAGAAGGCAAGATCGCCAGGAGCCAGATGTTTGCAAGCACCAGGATGCAGAGGGTCAGAACCAACATGAGCAGGACGGAGAAGGCAATGAGGCGGCTGTCAGAGGATGACGCCTACACAGACGTGGTGGCGGAAGGCCCTATTGTCCAAGGGTCTTCATACAACAGTTCTCCTACTTGCACCTCACTGATGACTAGTGTCTCCGGAGACTGCGATTCCAAAAAGACATGGTAATAGAGCTGTGCAGTCTCCTGAATCCAGACCTCCAGCCTCCAACAAGGTTGAGGACAGCTCTATCAGTGGCTTCAAAGGTGACACTCTCCCTGAATTTCTATGCCACTGGATCTTTTCAAGGTGCAATAGCAGATGTCTCAAACATCTCACAATTTGTCACGCATTGCTCCATCCATCAGGTGCTCATTATAAGAGGAGGAGGAACTACATATCCTTTCCAATGACCGGCGAGAAGCAGCTGGAGCGGCACACCAGCTTCTTTAGGATAGCGGGCGTCCCCAGGGTTCAGGGCACCATAGATTGCATCCACGTGGCATTGAGGGCGCTGCAGACCAATCCCGAGATGTTCCATAACCGCAGGGGATACCACTCCCTCAATGTCCAGCTGGTGTGCGACCACAACCGTCAAATCATGGTTGTTGATGCCCGGTATCCTGGCAGCAGCCACGATGCTTTCATCCTGCGGCAGACCGGTGTGCCAGGTGTGTTTGCTGCCCCAAATCAAGATTACGGCTGGCTCCCAGGAGACAAGGGGGCTGCACTTGGCTGCTGACTCCCCTTCGCCACCCCAGGACTGCTGCGTAGCAATCCTATAATGAGTCTCACGTGGCCACTAGGTCCATCATTGAGCAGACCATTGAATCCTTAAACAGAGGTTCAGATGCCTGGATTGCTCAGGAGGAGTGCTGCAGTACTCGCCTGAGCGGGTCTCCTTATTCGTCATCATCTGCTGCATGCTTCACAACCTGGCAATCATGAGGGCACAGCCATTGGAAGACGAGGCAACAGTACCACCTGAGGAGCAGCAGGAGATGGCTCAGCGACCACGCAGGAAGTGACGTCACCATCCTGACCCTGCAAGGGAAGTCCGAGACCATCTCATTGCTGCTTATTTCTGCTGACTTGTTCGGCACTTCCACCTTCATCTGTGAATCTCCATGGGAAAACCAAGAGCCCTTCCACACATCAGTCCCCACACTGAAATCAGAGACATGCACGGATACTGAAAATCCAAATAAACATTTATATGACAATATGGTGCCAAAAAAACAACAGCAGCATTATCAGCCATCCTTGTGCAATTCCTTATAATTTTCTTACGCCTACTTATTCTACAACGATGCCACAGTGTCTCCCCTGTGGCTGCAGCATGGCTCTGGGAAGGCTACTGTGTTTCACCTGCAGAGGCTACAGATGTCCTTGTCGGTTACCCTCGACCAGCTCTGGCTCTAGAAGGGCCGGCTGCAGACTGGGACGCCTCAGCCTTGGCGCCAGCAGTCTAGATTGGCTGGGTGCAATGATGGAATGGCAGGGCTGGGATCTGGAATGCTGTGATCCTGAGAGAGAATCCTGGTCCGATGAGCCTGCGCCCCTCCCCCGGGGCAGCACCTCAGCATCCCCATCTGTCATGTATCTTACATTATTATATATAACTGTATCCTAACATGCTATACATGACTGTAATAAGATATGACCTGTAACCACCAGCATACCTTACCACCAGGGGTGCACTTGCAAGAGACAGGCATATAAGGACAGGTCTCAGGCAAGTGCAGCATTCCAGAGCTGTGAAATAAAAGTGTAGGTCCAGAGTGACCTTGACTTCACTACATGCCTCGTGTGAATCTGTACTGAGGGGACAGGACTTTACAGTGGCAACGAGTTACGGGATTACAGAATCCACAGAATGGCAAACAACGGATCAGATGAAAAGTATAATGCGGGAGACAATTGGGAGGACTTTATAGAAAGGCTCCAGCAAAGCTTTGTAACCAAAGACTGGTTAGGCGATGATAAGGCAGACAAGAGAAGAGCCCATCTCTTGACCAGCTGTGGCTCGAAAACATACGCTTTAATGAAGGATCTGTTGGCACCCGAGAAACCAGCAAGCAAGTCGTTTGAAGAATTGAGCACACTGGTAAGAAACCCCCTGAAGCCAGCGAACAGCCTACACATGGCCAGACACAGGTTCTACAACTACAGACGCTGTGTGGGCCAAAGCATACCCGACTTCGTGGCAGAACTTCGGAGGTTGGCTAGTTTTTGTGAGTTCTCCGATGAACTGAGGAGAGAAATGCTGAGAGACTTTTTCATTGAAGGAATAGGCCACGTAGGCATATTCCGAAAGCTCATAGAGACCAAGAATCTGACCTTAGAGGCAGCAGCACTGGTTGCACAGACATTCTTGGCAGAGGAAGAAGAAACGAGGTTGATTTACAATGCAGGTACGACAACTAACGAAATATCGGAACAAGAAGTTCACAGCACTAAACAAGCTGCTACCCCCACACACAGACAAAACCGGGATAACAGGCTCTCGACAGCAGGCAGAAGCCATCAAGGGCCACAGGAATGGCCGTTCACACCTCATCAACCCACAATGCGAGCAATCAACTGAGAGAAGCTCAAGAGAGATCAGCCAGACGAAGCTCATTCTTTGGGGACACTTCAAACAATAGAACAGGTTTGTGCTGGAGGTGCGGGGGTGGGCACGCATCAAGGGGATGTCGATTTCAGCAGGCTGTTTGCAGAAATTGTGAATATACAGGGCATTTGGCCCGCATGTGCAAAAAAACGGCAGCTCGGCTGGTATACGAATCGGATGGGTCGGAAAGCGGACCAGAAGATGGTGGGGACAGTACTCGGGACACCGATGTACAGTGGGTCAACACGATCAATAGCCGCTGCTCCTACAACAGGACGCCTCCTATAATGGTGAGAGTCCTACTCAACGGGATATCTGTCAACATGGAGCTGGATACGGGAGCGAGTCAATCTCTCATGGGCGCTCAACAATTTGAACAACTGTGGCCGCATAAAAGAGACAGACCAAAACTCACAAGGGTCGACACCAAACTAAGGACCTATACCAAAGAAATCGTACCAGTCCTCGGCAGCGCCATGCTCTCTGTCACACACAAAGGGACAGTGAAGCGACTTCCCCTGTGGATTGTCCCCGGAGACCCCCCAGCACTGCTGGGGAGAAGCTGGCTGGCAAAACTAAACTGGAAATGGGATAATCGTCTGCACACTGGCAATGATGGGCTCCATGGTGTGCGCAGAGCTGTCTGCAATGCGGGCGGCTGACTCCTCCACACTCCTGACCACTTGCGACAGGCTCTCGGGCACCCTTGACATTGCCCCCAACATCTCCAAGTTCATGGCCAGCACGATTTGTTCAAACGGTTCCACATCGAGGAGGTGCTCATCTGAGTGCGGTCCAGCAGAACTCGCGTGCGAATTCGCCTTCCAGAGAGGTTCTTTTTGCCCTTGACCCTGCTGCAGTCCGCTCGGCCCTGGTGCATCACCCAGTGCAGATCCCTCTCCTAAGTTAAACTGCAATGACTGCGTACTCCCAGTATCTGAGCTGGTGCGTGGGAGTGTAAGAAGCAGTGACACGGTGCTTGCAGCAGTCTCTCCCTCTTCATCCACCTCATCGGAAATGTCTTCAGTGTTGTCACTTGGATCATGAGTCTCAGTTTCAAGCTTACATTCGCGGTATTATCTGCAAGCATTAATGGGACAAGGATTCCATGAGGGTAAGGTAGCGCACTGCACCATGCAGCAACAAAGTTGCACACATTCCTCACCAATTGACTGATAGGCGTTTGGACAGTCACAGACAGATGGCATTAAAGGAAGGCCTTTACTTATCGATGCTGCCCCCAGCGGGATCCACGTTGCCTGTGACCACTGGGCAGGCAACATGTGGGCCCATTAGCCACAGGACCCTTCCCTCTATATAGGTTAACTGTTGGAGCTCAGCCTCTTCATCACCAGTCCTCTGCTGTTCCATCCAGTTGTGTGCCATCTTTGACTGCAAAGCAAAGAAACGTTGATGAGTAGCAGTGTAATGATGCATCGGCAATTAATGTATGTGGTGCTCCATTAGATGCAAGTGTAAGGCTCAAATAAAAGAGCCCCTCAATTGTGAGTCTGCACACATAGATATAGCTGCCTCACCACTCAAATGGTGCTTCACTAACTCGATAGTGAAGGTGGAAAATAAGAGTTGGTGAAGGAGAGGCTCAGAGATCGAAGGGGAACATGTACTCACTTTCACCAATCCAGTGATGTCGTTAAATCTTTTCCGGCACTGAATGGCCATCCGATCACGCACTGAGGTCTCTGAGACCTCGACAGCCACCGCTGCCTAGGCATTTCTGAAGACCTCCCAAGTGGGTTTGCCAGAATCAAGAAACAGGAGGTGCCCACTTCCCTCCACAGCTTGCACGGGTATCTCAATCTCTGCATCTGAAAAGTGGCTTGCCCTCCTGGAACCTGTTTCACCTGCCATGTGGGGATGACAGAAGCACAAAACGCATCAATGGTTGAAATCGAAATGCGTAGGACCTACCTGTTTAAAGCTGCCTCGTTATCACTCAATGGGAATCAGGAGAATTTTGGGACACAATCGGCCAGGCCGCCCCCACAATGCAACACACAGCCCATTCCCGCCACAAACAACGGCCAGTTCATTTTCTGAATTAAAGTCCCCAATATCGCTCTAATGGCCGCCCCATCGATTGGGGCAGTAAATCGTGAAAAAAATCAATAGATGCATCCCGTTTCGGTTGGAGGGCAATTTTGAGCCCCTAATTTCCAAATGTTGTCATGTGCTAATAATACAAACTGTTGAAATGCAGGGAAGGAATCAGAACTGTAACAGACTATTGTTTATGGGCTTATCGCCCAAAAATGGGTATTATTTCCGGCGTGGGCGGTAAAAAAAGGATTTTCAGATCGCCGGCTTCTCGCCCATTTTCAAAATACCTAGTTTACATTTTTGAAAATGGGCGTTACCGCGAGCGATATCAAATGGGCGGTAGCATGAAATTTTTTGACCTTCTGCTGTAAAGTGTGGCTGTCCTTAGCAACGGCATGGCAACACTCAATTCCCGTGATTCTGGAGGTCAAGGGTCACCATGACATGCGCAGAAGAGGAGACAGAGAGAGAGAGGGAGCTCAGAGGGACTGAAGGCGTGTCTGGGTGTGGTGTGGCTGCTTTGGAAGGAAGGAGGGAGACTTTAGAGCTTCACTGCAAGTAGGCAAACAAAAATTAGCTGTTACCAGCCACATATTTGACCGAATTTGCCCTATAATGGAGAGGCAGGAGGAGGCATCACAGCATGCTGTGGAAACTGACGCTGGAGAGAGCAGTGAGGTGGGAGAGGAGCACATTGGAGGCCGCAAAAAAGCCAGGAGGTTCTCGGACGAGGCAAATGCCTCCCTCCTGCAGGAGGTCAAGTTACGCTGGGAAGCCCACCCCAAAGGTCTACCAGAGGATATGGACTGAGATAGCAGAGGTGGTCTCGTCGGTGACCGAGGTGCGTGAGGGCAACCAATGTCGCAAACGATGGAATGACCTTGTGGGATCCGCAAGAATAAGTTTTACATTGATTTACATGTACTTATGTATTTCTATAATTTGATTTGTAACAGTCATGAGTGACTATCAGCAGATGTGAGCTCTTACAATTTTACCGGGAATGTTTTACTCAAAGCCTGCGTTCACGGTGTACGTCTTTAGGTAAAGAATGATAATACTCATAATATCATCATTACAGGCGGTTCCTTGTATCGAGGATGACTTGCTTCCATGCCAAAAAGGGATGAGTTCACAGGTATTTCAATGCAGGATCAAATATTCCAGGTCCCGAACTGTATCTTGAAGGGTGGAAGATGCATAGAAACATAGAAACATAGAAAATAGGTGCAGGAGTAGGCCATTCGGCCCTTCGAGCCTGCACCACCATTCAATAAGATGACGGCTGATCATGGCTGATCATTCCCTCAGTACCCCTTTCCTGCTTTCTCTCCATACCCCTTGATCCCTTTAGCCGTGAGGGCCATATCTAACTCCCTCTTGAATATATCCAATGAACTGGCATCAACAACTCTCTGCGGCAGGGAATTCCACAGGTTAACAACTCTCTGAGTGAAGAAGTTTCTCCTCATCTCAGTCCTAAATGTCCTACCCCTTATCCTAAGACTGTGTCCCCTGGTTCTGGACTTCCCCAACATCGGGAACACTCTACCCGCATCTAACCTGTCCAGTCCCGTCAGAATCTTATATGTTTCTATGAGATCCCCTCTCATCCTTCTAGAAAGGCCAAGTTGATCCAGTCTCTCCTCATATGTCAGTCCTACCATCCTGGCAATCAGTCTGGTGAACCTTCGCTGCACTCCCTCAATAGCAAGAACGTCCTTCCTCAGATTAGTAAACCAAAACTGAACACAATATTCCATGTGAGGCCTCACCAAGGTCCTGTACAACTGCAGTAAGAACTCCCTTCTTCTATACTTAAATCCCCTAGCTATAAAGGCCAACATACCATTTGCCTTTTTCACCGCCTTACGTACCTGTATGCCAACTTTCAATGACTGATGAACCATGACACCCAGGTCTCGTTGCACCTCCCCTTTTCCTAATCTGCCGCCATTCAGATAATATTCTGTCTTCGCGTTTTTGCCCCCAAAGTGGATAACCTCACATTTATCCACATTATACTGCATCTGCCATGCATTTGCCCACTCACCTAACCTGTCCAAGTCCTGAAGCCTCCTAGCATCCCCCTCACAGCTCACACCACCACCCAGTTTAGTGTCATCTGCAAACTTGGAGATATTACACTCAATTCTTTCATCCAAATCATTGATGTATATTGTAAATAGCTGGGGTCCCAGCACTGAGCCCTGCGGCACTCCACTAGTCACTGCCTGCCATTCTGAAAAGGACCCGTTTATCCCGACGCCCTGCTTCCTGTCTGTCAACCAGTTCTCTATCCACGTCAATATATATTACCCCCAATACCATGTGCTTTAATTTTGCACACCAATCTCTTGTGTGGGACCTTGTCAAAAGCCTTTTGGAAGTCCAAATACACCACATCCACTGATTCTCCCATGTCCACTCTACTAGTTACATCCTCAAAAAATTCCAGAAGATTTGTCAAGCATGATTTCCCCTTCATAAATCCATGCTGACTTGGACCGATCCTGTCACTGCTTTCCAAATGCGCTGCTATTTCATCTTTAACAATTGATTCCAACATTTTCCCCACTACTGATGTCAGGCTAACCAGTCTATAATTCCCCACTTTCTCTCTCCCTCCCTTTTTAAAAAGTGGTGTTACATTAGCTATCCTCCAGTCCATAGGAACTGATCCAAAGTCGATAGACTGTTGGAAAATTATCACCAATGCATCCACTATTTCTAGGGCCACTTCCTTAAGTACTCTGCGATGCAGACTATCAGGCCCCAGGGATTTATCGGCCTTCAATCCCATCAACTTCCCTAACACAATTTCCTGCCTAATAAGGATATCCTTCAGTTCCTCCTTCTCACTAGACCCTCGGTCCCCTAGTACTTCCGGAAGGTTATTTGTGTCTTCCTTCGTGAAGACAGAATTAAAGTATTTGTTCAATTGGTCTGCCATTTCTTTGTTCCCTATTATAAATTCATCTGAATCTGACTGCAAGGGACCTACATTTGTCTTCACTAATCTTTTTCTCTTCACATATCGATAGAAGCTTTTGCAGTCAGTTTTTATGTTCCCAGCAAGCTTCTTCTCAGACTCTATTTTCTCCCTCTTAATTAAACCCTTTGTCCTCCTCTGCTGAATTCTAAGTTTCTCCCAGTCCTCAGGTTTGCTGCTTTTTCTGGCCAATTTATATATCTCTTCCTTAGATTTAACACTATCCTTAATTTCCCTTGTTAGCCACAGTTGAGCCACCTTCCCCGTTTTATTTTTACTCCAGACAGGGATGTACAATTGCTGAAGTTCATCCATGTGATCTTTAAATGTTTGCCATTGCCTATCCACCGTCTACCCTTTAAGTATCATTTGCCAGTCTATTCTAGCCAATTCACGCCTGTGCTTGGATTTTTAAAAATATGTGTTGGCCTTTGCACACCAGCCACCACACGGGCTTGACAGAGCTAGGTCTTGGTCCAGTGGCAAGGATTAACCAAGACAATTGGAGATCAGCTCTGCTGTAATGTGATGTGATAATCATGATTACATTTGTCGGTTTTGTGTTGTATCAGAGTCTGTGACAGTACCTAGCAATGATATCACGCAATGATCTCATGCCATGTCGTCCTGTCACCTTTTACAGAAGAAGCTATCGACAATGAGGTCCGTGCAGAGGCGAATGGGTGGGGGGGACCACCAGTCCCCAGCGACATCACAGAGATGGAGGAGCGAGTGCTCGCACTCGTGGGGAAGCACCCCCGGACAGCCACGGAAGCATCTGCAGACCCTGAAGTGATGCCACGTGAGTAAAGCTTACACTATTGCGTGATCTAAAGTCAATAGATGCCACACCAAATCATATCCGAACAATCATATATGATAGATGATTTCTAAAAGTGTCCTCGAAATAATGCTGGCCGAATGAAAATCATTGCAATGTACAATGTGTTGATGGTCATGAAATGTGATGGCTGTGATGATTTTGAGAGCGTTGGTGTTTTTGTCATGCATATGCTATGTGTAGCGCTGGACTCACCTTGTCACCCTAGCACCCCCCTTCTCCTCTAATAACCTAATTTGTGTCTTGCAGCTCAGCCAGCAGCACGGCCCCAGACAAGGCCACAGAGGCCAGAAGGTGGGGGTGCAGGGCAGGAGTCGGCGGATGATCCTACTATATCTAGTGCTGAGGAGCTCCGATTGTCGCCCATCAATCCGCTGTGTCTGTTCTCAACGGATGAGAGCGCGGACTTCGAAGAACCTGCATCACCACGCTCCAGAAGCCATTCCACCCTAAGGCCATCTAGTGGTCTTCCGGTCATTCCCGCCTCCACTCTGGAGCTACCGGCCCCAAGTACCTCTCCACTGGGCACCCCATTTGTCCCTAGGACGGCGCCAACCCCACGGAGGCCTCATGGATGTGGCAGGTCTGTTCCACGAGCGCGACATGAGAGCGGAGAGATGGTACAGTTGTCCAGGAGGACTGTCGACATTGGTGACCAGCTCATCGAAGTACTGGGGAGCATATCCCGACACCTGGCCACCATGACCGAGTACATTCTGCATATGGCGGAGTCCCTGGTTGCGATAGCCAGGAACATTGCTGCCACAGGCCTCCCTGTGGTCCCCGAGCACAGCATTCCACCCCTAGGTTCCACACCATCATTGTGAACGAGAGATGAGAGCAAGGACCAAGATCCTGTTTCTGCATCAGAGAATGTTGCTCCCTCGGCAGCCCCCGCTCCCATACCTGTGCAACCACCGCATCTGCCTTCATCCCCCCCAAAGAGGTACCGCCTGAGGAACTCCTCGGCCAGGCGCCGTGGAGCGAGGAGGAGAAGGGGCAGAGATGGGGAGAAGAAGGGGAGGGGGGATGGAAATTGAGATGCTTGTGCGCAGGTGATGGCCGTGTTATTTCTCCATCTGGGTATATGCAATTTGTTGCAATGTATGGGGGCTGGGGGCCATCCTCCTGCTTTGCCTTTGTATTCTGTGTTGGTGGATGTGTCAAACATGTGACTTATGTCAATGGTGGAAAAAGCAGGGTGTGGGCGAGGGTTGGGTGTTATTGGCTGTGATACTTATGATTTCAGACCCATGTTGGTATTAACCTTTTGTTATTGAACATAACCTTGTTCCGCATTGTCTCAGATAGCTGGACCGTTACACACTGGTGATTCCTTACCATGAAAGGGTTAAATACAACTTAACACCAATCAACATAAACTTCAATTGGCACCAAGATGATGGGCACCATTGATGCCTGAACTGCACACACACAGCAATGTGTCAGCGTTGTCACTCACATCAGCGCTATTTCAGGCAAATCTTTCCAATATCAGCTCCTCACGTAAGAGTGGGATTTAACAAATGCCAGCCACACCACTGGCGTTTGTTCCGGTTAGTTCCACTTTTTGTGGGCTGTTTTTTGAGTGAGCGATATTGTGAGCAATATGTGTGCGAGGTGGTTAAATTGACGATGGACGATCTCCATAGCCACTAGTTTGGGTAAATATACGCTTTATGACAAAAAACAATGGGCAGGCGTACATATTAAATCTTGGCATTAATTCCGAGCAGAAAGTAACGCTGGGCGATATCATGGGCATTGATTTCGCCCATTCTGCTGATTCCACCCAAAAAAAGAGAGCGGGTGGTAATATTTTTTCCTGGCGTTAAGCTCATTGGGAAAGTAACGCTCGGCGATAAATTTCCTAAAAAAGCCCGTCAGTTTCCATTTTGTGCCAAAATGGGTGATATACGGGCGTTATATGTAATTTCAGCGGTAAAATTGGTGTTAAGTGGGCATTAAGCATGCAAAAAAAGTGGAGGTTCTAGCCCATATTATTTACAAAGGGTATGATGATTTAACATTTTGGTTGTTTGATGTGTTATTCATCTGAGGATGTTGTTCTAATCTAAGAAACTAAAAAAGTGAAAACAGCATAATGAAAAGGGTGTATTAACTCTTATGGACGGTTCCCAGTTCTTGTATATAAGTATTGGGCTGTGTAATACCATTGCCTGTATGCTTGAGTGAATCAATTTTCTTTGTAAATAAGTTTGCCAAAGTTTATCCTGTATATAATGGTCTGCTTGTGTGATATTTTTTGTCTTCAGTGTTCCCAGGAGATAGCGAGCATCTCGGTGTTCTCCAGTCAGCAATTTATTTCAATTGGGTTTGTAAACTCAGAATAGCAGAGAGAAAAGGGACAGGTTTCAGATCACAGGAGACATGGCCTGCTTACGGAAGGTCTTATCAAGCCAGTTGCACAAGAAACAAATGTTTGAAAGAAATTAAACAGCAAGCATTTCATATATTTACTATTTAATGTTAAGCCTCAGTTTCAGCCTCATTAACATATTTTAGGTATTCATTCCTTCTCTCACTGCTGCAGTACTGAATGTCTTACAGCTGTGCTCATTTCCACATGATGATTTGTTAAGAAGCTGACCCAAAGATAACACGGAATGGAAAATCTAAGACATCATTCATTCATTCTGTAATTAGACTTAAAAACTTAGCAGATACAACTGGCTTGGTTCCCAACTTAAATCATCAGATTACAAGGGTTGCAGGGCCAGTGGCACATTGTGTTAAGCATTGTGTTCTTATTGCAAACAAGGTCATGCCCAATTGAATGTCATCAATTTTAGATAGGTTGAGAACAGGTGAAAACAGAAGAACACTTAGTTTAATTACAGGGCAGAAGCTGATTCGGCAATGAGTCCTTCTAATCATACTTTAGTTTTCCAACTCAGGTTATACCTATCAGGAAAGATTGAACAGGCTATGGTTCTTTTCTCTTGAAAAGACAAGACTGAGGACTGACTTGATGGGAGTCTTCAAGATTATGAAAGAGTTTGATAGGGTAGACGCAGAGAAGATGTTTCCAATTGCAGGCGAGACCAGAACTAAGAGCCATAAATATAAGATTGTCACTGATAAATCCAAAAGTGAATTCAGGAGAATCTTCTTGACCTAGAGAGTGGTTAGAATGTGGAACTTGCCACCACAGGGAGTAGTTGAGGCAAATAGCATAGATGCATTTAAGGGGAAGCCAGATAAGTATATGAATGAGAAAGGAATAGAAGGTTGTGGTGATGGGGTTAGATGAAGAGAGATGGGAGGAGGCTTGTGTAAAGCATAAACACCGGCATAGACCTGTTGTAATATACGTTTCCTTTGGAATCAATGGACCGTAATTTACGTGAAAACCTGGAACATGTGGTCTGTCAAGAATTCTCTTGACAGACCCTCTGCATCCCCAGGAAAAAGGCCTCTGCGGGAGGAGAGTTGGGCTATTTTCCCAACTTCTGCCCAGCGAATACCTGTGCAATTCTTACACCTGGTAAAAGCAGATAAAGGCATGTGCCCTTATAATAGGTGGGGCTCTATGCAGGCTAACGCACAGAGGACCAGGTGCGCAAGTGTCCGTGGATTCCGAGGCAGATTTTTTGCTGGTCAGAGGCAGCTGCCCGAAGGAAGCCTCTGACTGCAAATTCAGCCTCGATGACTGTAAAGAAATCAACATTCTATTTGGAGCTACTTGTTGTCAGGCTTTATTGCAAATGACTCCTGACTGTGCAGATCCAAGCTGGTGAATATCCGCAGGAGGGATAAATAACAATTTTAAATATATGTTTCTAAAAGGGTGGAGCTTTGAATAATTTATTTTTACTTAAAACAATACTTAAATACTTGAGGTGAAAAGTGCTCTCCCGATGCTCACTTTTTTGTTTAAAGGAATACTTCATGGCAAAGTGTAAAATGAACTTTTTTTTTATTAATGGAAGGGAGACTTTAGTTGGAAAACTAAAGTACAATAAGAAAATTAACTACTCATCTAAGTCCCCAGATTTGATCATTACTCTCTACTCAATTAGTTGATCTCCATCGAAGGAACACAAGAGCTGTGTGCCATATTAGTCAGTGATAACATTTAAGTGATGCATTGATGCTTTCTGATGTGGTTTATATTTTATATCATGCTTTGTCTTTTTAACATTTATACACAGGATATTTACTTAAAAATGTATTCAGAACACTGGAATTGCTGGCTTGGTTAGGCAAGTGCTGAGTGCAATGTGCTTTTTCTGGTTATGGTCCTAGGTGTTAACTCAGTTGTAGACAGAAGAGGTTTTGCTTATTTAGACTAATTGCCTAAAGTTTGGGTCATCATTCTTTGCCAGGATAAAGCCTGGGGAATGGATTGGGTTTTGGTAGGGAGAGAGAGGGTCTAAACAGCTAGGTACTTGTTTCTTCTTTGGTTGCTATTTAGGCCAAGATCTAATTAGTGGTTGTTTGGAAGATCATACTTTGCAACTGAAAGGTAATTCATGAATTTAGCTTTTGGGTAAGGGTGAAAGAAATGCAAGAAGATGGTTCCTTGAGAAACATGTACACCACATAGTGTAATAGATATCCAGGAGGGAATTATACAGTCATAGTTCAATTGAAGAGTTCTGATGATGCTATAAATACAAGAGATGATGATGATGAAGAATTAATTAGAACTCATTGAATTACAGCCTTCCTTTCTTCTAGGGTATTTCTTTTTTTTCTGCAATATATATTTTAAAGAAGAAAATAGAAGTTCACTGTTGCCTAATACTGAGGCTGCTACTGGCTGTCTTTAATAAATTAGCAGGCAGGGTAGAAATAGTCCTTGTTCTAAAACCTTGATTGTTTAATTTGAGCTGTGCAATTTTATATGTGTTAAATAAAAGAATGAGTGTTTTAAGGCAATTAAACTTAATTAAGAACAGATGAAATATATTGAAAAAAATTAAGTGGTAAGCAAATATCCTTTGTGGTTGTTGCTGATCTTTATATGGCTTGAAATGGTTTGGCAGTCATTATGTATAAGGCTGTGTTGTTAGCAGTAAATAGTCACTGTGATGTCCCCTTTGTGAGCTGTTACTCATTCAAGCATAGTAATTGAGGTGAACAAATACAAGAGAAAAAGGACAATAAATTATGAATGTTGATGCATTTGCGCTGACATGCGCTGAAGGATATTATTTGTTCCTAAGCAGCAATTTACAGTGCTGTAAACTGCAAGTACCCACAATGGACCTGATTAATTTTGCAAGTTTTTTCATCTCTTACCTGCCCCCAAAGTTCAACTCACATCACTCTCAAGGCCTGAAGTCTGATACACAGACATTTCCATGGCTGTCGTTTATTCTGCGCCTGAACTTTATGGGAGATGCAATTAAAGAATGCGGGCAAACACCTCTTCCCAGCCAGTTCTTCCATTGTGCCAAGAATCCTAAACCCCTCTGGAGACATTCAACTGCAAGTATCATTCAAAACCACCATTTAAGCTTGGATCTCCTCACTGACAGCAGAGCTCTAGTACTGTAGCTCCTGAGTTATCACAAATATGCTTATAGACAAAGAAAATATTGGACCACTCTTCCTCTTCCGCTTCACTGCTTGGAAGCTCCAAAGCCTTTGTAATGACCAAATTATGAAGGATACAGCAAGCCCACATAATTCTTGAAATCCTTGCTGGACTGCAGTGTGGGATTCCCTCTGATTTATCCAGGAAATGGAAATAGGACTAGAGAACACCTATAGTCTGTTCAACCTTGATTCTGGTGGTGCCCAAGGCCTCATTCTTTTTGTTCTCAGACATCAGAAAAAGAGTCAGCAGCCAAGACTGAAGTCGGTATCTGTGGTCTCCTATCAGCCATCCTGTCAGTTATCTCGATGAACAGTGCAGGGATCCAGAATTGTCCAATAAAAGAATCATTGCTATTTCCCGTGTAAATGCATTGACATGCAAAATTAAGTGGCTGGTATCACTCAATGAAATTCTCTCCGATTGATGAAGTTAGTGACGCTTTTGAATGGGGCCTTTATAGCTAAGTGGGTGGCATCAATGGTACCCTATCCTTGTGGGAATTCAGCTACTGTGACAAGGTTGATAGCTCTCTCTTTCTCTCTGCTTTGCTGGGTCCAAGTGAAAGTTAAGAAACTTAAAAGGGTGTCTGAACGTGACCTGTCAGCGATGCACTGCTGACTGACTGATGTGACAAATATCACCTTTGGCCACCTAAAAGCATCTGGATACATAAAACTTCAGTGGTGTTTTCACTTTTGTAGCAACTGACAATACTGTGCCCTTGGTGGAAGGTGGCTTTCAAGTCACGATCCAACAGCTGGCATATTCTGACATTATCCTGGCAAAAATGCAGCCTTTGCAGGCACTGCCTGTTGGAAAAATCCAGTTAGGACCTCTATGGTCTTTGGTCCCTGTGGTGTGGATTCCTGTGGGTCGTCCATCGTGCGTCGTGAATGCCGTGAGCGGTTTGCTGTCCTCCGCTAGGGGTTTTTGCAGGTGCGGCGCATGTCGAGTTTCGTAAAGACTATTGAGCCGTGGAATTCTGAAGAGAGTTCATTGATGGTGGGAAGAGGGTACTTATCAGAGATGATGGCTTTGTTGAACTCTTTCAGGTCAATGCATAGGCAGATCTCCCCATTTTTATGCCAAGCAATGACTAAGTTCGAGATCCAGGGTGAGGATGCTCTCAATGATTCCCTGAGATTCAAGTCGCATTAATTCTGTGGATGCTTGATCGCGAACTACGAATGGGAGACGGTGAAGTCGCTGCGTGACCGATTTGACGGAAGGGTCAATGTGGGGACCATGGTAGTATTTTGTTGTCCCTCCAAACCCTGTGAAGATTGAGGGATATTGCTTGTCAAAGTCCACTGTGTGCACAGATATGCCAGTTGGGTCATAAACTTTGAACCCAAGCTTGTCAAAAAGGTCAACATCAACACGAGGGAAAAAACGACTTGACCTCGTCCTCACCAATCTACCTGTCAGTGATGCATCTGTCCATGAGAGTAGTGGTAGCAGTGACCACTGCACAGTCATTGTGGCGATGAAGTTTCGTCTTCACAACTGGGGACACCTACAACACTGGCATCTAACCAACAATATAGAAAACTGCCCGGGTGTGTCCTGTCCACAAAAAGCAGGACAAATCCAATCCGGCCAATTACTGTCCCATCAGTCTACTTGCAGTCATCAGCAAAGTGATAGGAGATGTCGTCAACAGTGCTATCAAGCAGCACTTTCTCACCAATAACCTGCTCATCAATGCCCAGTTTGGGTTCCGCCGGGACCACTCAGCTGCAGACCTCATTACAGCCTTGGTCTAAACATGGACAAAAGAGCTGAATTCCAGAGGTGAAGTGAGAGTGACTGCCCTTGACATCAAGGCAGCATCAAGGAGCCCTATTAAAACTGAAGTCAATTGGAATCCGGGGAAAACTCTCCACCGGCTGGAGTCATACCTAAGACAAAGGAAGATGGTTGTTATGGTTGGAAGTCAATCATCACAGCCCCAGGATATCACTGCAGGAGTTCCTCAGGGCAGTGTCCTAGCCCCAACCATCTTCAGCTGCTTCATCAATGACCTTCCCTCCATCATAAGGTCAGAAGTGGGGATGTTCGCTGATGACAGCATAGTGTTCAGTGCCATTCGCAACTCCTCAGAAATGGAGCAGTCCATACCCGCATGAAGCAAGATATTCAGGCTTGGGCTGATAAGTGGCAAGTAACATTCATGCCACACCAGTGCCAGGCAATGACTAACTCCAACAAGAAAGAGTCTAACCACTGCTCTTTGATGTTCAACGGCATTACCATTGCCAAATACCCCATCATCATCATCCTGGGGGGTCATCATTGGCCAGAAACTTTAACTGGATTACATAAATACTGTGGCAACAAGAGCAGGTCAGAGGCTGAGTATTCTGCGGTGAGTGTCTCACCTCCTGACTCACCAAAGCCTTTCCACCATCTAAAAGGCACAAGTCAGGAGTGTGATGGAATACTCTTGATGACTGGGGGGCAGTGCTGTGCGGCGAGGACAGGCTGGTGGAGGACCTTTGTCTTATGGATGTTTAGCATACGGCTTATGCTTTCGTACGCCGCAAGATCCTACAAATCCCCTGGGAGGACTGACGCATCAACATTAGTGTCCTCGACCAGGCCAGCATTGAAGCACTGACTACACTTGATCAGCTCCGTTGGGCAGGCCACACCATTCGCATGCCAGACACGAGACTCCCAAAGCAAGCGCTCTACTCGGAGCTCCTTCACAGCAAACGAGCCAAAGGGCAGAGGAAACGTTACAGGGACACCCTCAAAGTCTCCCTGATAAAGTGCAACACCCCCACTGACACCTGGGAGTCCCTGGCCAAAGACCGCCCTAAGTGGAGGAAGTGCATCCGGGAGGGCGCTGAGAACCTCGAGTCTCGTCGCCGAATGCATGCAGAAATCAAGCGTAGGCAGCGGAAAGAGCATGCAGCAAACCTGTCCCACCCACCCTTTCCATTAACGACTATCTGTCCCACCTGTGACAGGGACTGTGGTTCTCGTATTGGACTGTTCAGCCACCTAAGGACTCATTTTAAGAGTGGCTGCAAGTCTTCCCCGATTCCGAGGGACTGCCTATGATGATGATGGCAACTCTCTCTACTTGCCTGGATGAATGCCAGCTCCAACAACACTCAAGAAGCTCAACACCATCCAGGACAAAGCAGAGCCTGTTTGATTGGCACCCCATCCAATCCTTAAACACTCACTTCCCCCATCACCAACGTACCGTGGTTGCAGTGTGTACCATCTACAAGATGCACTGCAGCAACTCACCAAGGCTTCTTCGGCAGCACCTCCGAAACCCGTAACCTCTACCACCTAGAAAGACAAGGGCAGCAGGTGCATGGGAACACCACCACCTCCACGTTCTCCTCTAAGTCACGCACCATCCTGACTTGGAATTATATCGCCGTTCCTACAATGACTGTGCGGTGGTCACTGCTACCAATACTCTTATGGACAGATGCATCTGCGACAGGTAGATTGGTGAGGAGGTGGTCAAGTAGGTTTTTCCCTCGTGTTGGTTCTCTCACCACCTACTGCAGGCCTAGTCTGGCTACTATTTCCTTCAGGACTCGGCCAGCTCGGTCAGTAGTGGTGCTACTGAGCCACCCGTGGTGATGGGCATTGAAGTCCCCTACCCAGAGTACATTCTGTGTCCTTGCTACTCTCAATGCATCTTCTAAGTGGTGTTCAACATGGAGGAGTACTGATTCATCAGCTGAGGCAGGGCAGTAGGTGATAATCAGCAGGAGGTTTCCTTGCCCATGCTTGACCTGAAGCCATGAGATTTCCTGGGGTAGAGTCAATGTTGAGGATTCCTAGGGCCACTCCTTCCCGACTGTATACCACTGTGCTGCCACCCCTGGTGGGTCTGTCCTGCCGGTGGGACAGGACATACTCAGGGATGATGATGGAGGAGTCTGGGACATTGGCTAAAAGGTATAGGAGTGGGCAGGGAAGTGGAACAGCGTCCATGATCAGACCAGCCATAATCTTATTAAATGGCAGAGCAGACTCGAGGGGCCAAATGGTCTACTCCTTTTCTTATTTCTTATGTTCTTATGTATGATTCAATAAATATGACTATGTCAGGCTATTGCCTGATTTAATGATGTAGAGAAATTGCAAAGACTTCCATTCACTGTCCAAGTGGTTTATAATGCACAAAGGACTGTACATCTCAATGCCCATGGCTAAGGAGAAACACATGACTCTTTCATTTTCAGCCAGTCATCTCTGCCCCTGCAGGGTTGAACTGCAAGATTAAGTGTTTGGGTAATTGGTCTGTGGCATAAAAATTTGTTCTTACAATGCACAGACAGAAGGACATAATTACACCCAGCCACATGATGTGCTCTCAAGAAACAACTTGGTGCTTGATAACGTGAGAAGGATGAAGCGGGATTGAACTTTATAATACAAGCCAAATAAAACATGCAAAGCATTTGTTGTCTTTTGGATACTGCAGATTCTTGGTAATAAGAAGGATCTCCACTTCTGCATTGTTCAGTAAAACACCTGTGCCATGGTCCTGAGAAGATCAAGGATCACAATAGCTTGCATTTGGATACACAATGCAGGTCCAAGGCAAGGAAACTGATCACTGTACACTGCCCAGACTTGATACCAGGCTGCACATACTGGCCCATCAAACAAAACATGTGAAATATTATCCATTCTTGCCAATAACAATTGAACAATAAAATAAGTTATACATACTGCACTGTTATTTCACCAGCAACTATTCCCATTACCTGGTTTTAATATTGCATCTATTTCTAGTTAAATATCCAAGTTGTGATGTTTAGAACAAAGCCAAAGATAGCAATTGAAAAAAAATGAGACTATCCTTGGAATAAATGGAGAATGTGGCTACATTATGTACTTTGTAGTCTTGTCTTACCTTGCAAAATCCATGTACTTTGTAACTTGCAGTCACATATCTGAAGAGGTACCCATCACACCACCCTTATTGTGGAGATCCTGTTTACTTGGATGGCTATCTCTTCTTAGACTTTTTAAGCTACCATATTGATTGGGATGGCAACTTCTCTGCGAAAAATTACCACCTTCAGTCCACAATTTCATATGATAGAGAGCATGAGTAGCTGTAAAAAAATAAAAATACAAAAAGCTGGAATCATTCAACAGGTCGGGTATAGGAGGCCATACGGCACATCGTGCCTGTGCCTGTTCTTGAAAGAGCTGTCAAATTAATCCCCTCCCCTGTTCTTTCCTCATAGCCCAGCATTTTATTTCATTTTCAAGTTTTATTCATTTCCTTTTTCAAAGTTAATATTGAATCTGCTTCCACCAACCTTTCAGGCAGTGCATTCCAGATCATAACAACTCGCTGCGAAATGTTTTGTTCTTCATGTTGCCTCTGGTTCTTTTGCCAATGACCTTAAAGCTGTTTCCTCTGGTTACCGACCCTTCTGCCATTGGAAACAGTTTCTCCTTATTTACTCTATCTAAACACTCCATTGAAATAAGCCCTCCTCCAGTTGAATATTTTCCCATTTGATTTTCCCTTGTCCTTTTCCATTGCTACTCTAAACCAATGATATTATAATCACTGTTTCCGAAATTCTCCCCCAATGAAACAGGCTCTACTTGATTCCCTATAACTAGGTCCAGCACTGCTTCCTTCCTCGTTGGGCTGGAAACATACTGATCAAGTAAGGTTTCTTGTACACATTTCAGGAATTACTCCCCCTCTTTGCCCTTTACACTGTTATCTTCCCTGTCTGTATTAGGATAATTGAAGTCCCCCATTGTCACTACTTTAAAGTTCTTGTACCTTCTTTTGGATGAGACGTTAAATCGAGGCCCCGTCTGCCCTCTCAGGTGGACGTAAAAGATCCCACAGCACTATTTCGGAGAAGAGTAGGGGAGTTATCCCGGGTGTCCTGGCCAATATTTATCCTTCAATCAACATAACAAAAATAGATTATCTAGTTATTATCACATTGTTGTTTGTGGGAGTTATTGTGTGCAAATTGGCTGCCGCATTTCCTACGTTACAGCAGAGACTACACTCCAAAAAGTACTCCATTGGCTGTAAAGCGTTTTGCGACGTCCGGTGGTTGTGAAAGGCATTATGAATAAATAAATAAATATCTTTCTTTCTTTCTCCAATTTGCCTGCAAATTTGCTCCCCAATGAGCCTTAGTTCTCAAGTTTCTAATGAGCTGAGATCATCATCTTCATAGGCAGTCCCGCGGAAAAGACTTCCCTCCACTCTTAAAATGAGTTCTTTGGTGGCTGAACAGTCCAATACAAGAGCCACAGACTCTGTCACAGGTGGGACAAATAGTCATTGAGGAAAGGGGTGGGTGGGACTGGTTTGCCGCACGCTCTTTACTCTGCCTGTGTTTGATTTCTGCATGCTCTCGGCGATGAGACTCGAGGTGCTCAGCACCCTCCCGGATCCACTTCCTCCACTTAGGGCGATCTTTGGCCAGGGACTCCCAGGTGTCAGTGGGGATGTTGCACTTTATCAGGGAGGCTTTGAGGGTGTCCTTGTAATGTTTCTGCTGCCAATCTTTGGCTCGTTTGCCTCAATAAATACATCGACTATGTCCTGGAGTTCAGCCTCTGTATGTGTGCAGACGCAGGTGTCGTCCATGTGCAGTAGCTCGACGACATAGGTTGGGGTGGGTGGGACTAAGTAGAGTGCTTGCTTTGGGAGGCTCATGTCTGGCATGCGAACAATGTGGCCTGCCCAGCAGAGCTGATCAAGTGTGGTCAGTGTTTCAATGCTGGGGATGTTGGCCTGGTCGAGGACGCTAATGTTGGTGCGTCTGTCCTCCCAGGAGATTTGCAGGATCTTGCGGAGACATCATTGGTGGTATTTCTCTAGCAACTTGAAGTGTCTACTGTACATGGTCCATGTCTCTGAGCCATACAGGAGGGTGGGTATTATTATAGCCCTGTAGACTATGGGCTTGGTGGCAGTTTTGAGGGCCTGGTCTTCAAACACTCCTTTGCTCAGGTGGCCGAAGGCTGCACTGGCGCACTGGAGGCGGTGTTGAATCTCGTCTTCAATGTCTCTCTTGTTAAAAAGAGGCTCCGAGGTATGGGAAATGGTATACCTTGTCCAGAGCCGCACCGTGGACCTTGATGAATGGGGGGCAGTGCTGTGCGGCGAGGACAGGCTGGTGGAGGACCTTTGTCTTACAGATGTTTAGCGTAAGGCCTATGCTTTTCTACACCTCAGTAAATACATCGACTATGTCCTGGAGTTCAGCCTCTGTATGGCGTCGTCCACGTACTGTAGCTCGACGACAGAGGTTGGGGTGGTCTTGGACCTGGCCTGGAGACAGCGAAGGTTAAACAGGTTCCCACTGGTTGTGTAGTTTAGTTCCACTCCAACGAGGAGCTTGTTGACTGTGAGGTGGAGCATGGCAGCGAGGAAGATTGAGAAGAGGGTTGGGGCGATGACACAGCCCTGTTTGACCCCGGTCCGGACGTGGATTGGGTCTGTGATGGATCCGTTGGTAAAGATTACGGCCTGCATGTCGTCGTGGAGCAGGCGGAGTTGGTGACGAACTTTTGGGGACATCCGAAATGGAGGAGGCCGCTCCATAGACCCTCGTGGTTGACAGTGTCAATGGCCTTTGTAAGGTCGAAGGAGGCCATGTATAAGGGCTGACGCTGTTCCCTGCATTTTTCCTGCAGCTGTCGCGCTGCAAAAATCATATCTGTTGTGACTCGGAGGGGACGAAATCCGCACTGTGACTCCGGGAGGAGCTCCTCAGCCACAGGGAGAAGACGGTTGAGGAGGACTCTAGCGATGACTTTCACAGTGGCTGATAACAGGGAGATTCCTCTGTAGTTGCCGCAATCGGACTTGTCCCCTTTTTTAAAGATGGTCACGATCACTGCATCGCTGAGATCTCCCGGCATACTCTCCTCCCTCCAGATGAGAGAGATGAGGTCATCTATTCGCGTCAGCAGTGCCTCTCCGCCATACTTCAGGGATTCCATCCGCTCCCGTAGCCTTATTGTTTTAAGCTGTCTTATGGCTTTTTCTACCTCGTACAGTGTTGGGGTTTTACTGAGATGGTGGCGGGTAGCTTGCTGCGGGATGGAGTTGAGAACACTCGAGTCAAAGGCAGAGTCGTGATTGAGGAGATCTTCAAAGTGCACCTTCCAGCGGGCCCTGACTGCCTCGGTGTCCTTGATGAGTGCTTCCCCGTTCTTAGCCAGCAGTCGGGTGGGGCCTTGGGTGTTTGGCCCGTAGGTGGCTTTGACTGCGATGAAGAATCCTCGCACATCATGGCTGTCGGCCAGCTGCTGTATCTCCTGTATCTCCGATCTCTGGGATCAGTGGATAGTTAATTGCTTATGGGGTTAAAATGTTTGCATCTTGCAGGTTGGATTTTCGGCTTTTTGCGTTTTCGTCTGTTTTGGGCGCAACTCGCAGCGAATTCAAAAATTTAGCGCTGAATTAACGTTAGTGCCAGAACCCACAACTTTTGCCAAATGGAAGTTCACGAGGAGCATTCGTGCTAACTCCGTGTTGCACCACACAATTTGTGCACCGGAGCCAGAAGGTGCGGCGCGAAAAGAATTTGTCGTTCTGCGCATTCGCAAATTTTCTTTCTTCCCGCGCTTCTGGTCTGCTGTTCGATCGCAAACGCGAATGCAGCGCGCGGCCGCGCTTGTGTAGAATCAGCCATTTTACATTGGGATTTTGATGATGGAGGACATCGATTCAAGACAGTGTTCCAGGCGATTCAACCACGAGGCAAACAAAACTCTAGTGGGGGCTGTGGAAAGAAGATGGCATGAGTTGCATCATAGGGGTAGATCTAGACCACTGCTATCCATTTTTGAAAGGGTTTGGAGGGAAATCGCTGAAGAGGTCTCTGCCTCAGGCACTGTGATCAGGACTGGCACACAATGCCGAAAGAAATTTAATGACCTTTTAAGGGTCGTTAAAGTGAGTACAATCTTAATTCATACACTCCTTCATTACTTCAATTATAAATTTGACACACGATTTGTTCTTGTGCTGTTGGGCCACTCAGCACTCTGTGGGTTGCCTTCTAAAATGCATGACACATAGATGGGCTTAGTTTGGCACCCTGTTTGCCATGAATGATCTTTACACATTATTAAGACTGCTTTCTGAGATCTCATAAGATGGCTCCGCACTTCGGTGTCCTCCTGATGAACCACGTGCAACTTCCAAGGCATTAAACAGATTATATTCAGACAGTATGGTATAATTGCTTTGGTGGCTATCTGTGCCACCAGAACAGATAGACCCTCTTGTAACCATTCCCATTTTCATCTTTGCAGACAAAGTAGTCACACAATTGCCCCGAACAGGTGCGGACAGGCAGCGGTCCGCCTCAGACCCTGCCACTCACCGACATTGAGGAGAGAGTGGCAGGCCTCATCGCGTCTCAGGTTGGGCAACTGCTAGTGGGGGTGCTGATCCCCGCTCTGATACCGAGGGCAAGTTCTGCACACTCCCTGGGCTGGGTTGGGGCAATGTCAGGTGGTGTCTCTGGATTAGATATAATTGTGTAGCGGCGGTCCTTCAAATGAGCTTGCGCTATGCAACCTTCCTCGTGTCACCCTGTCCCCTCCCCTGCTGCGAACTACTCATCTGTTGCTTTCTATTTCCAGATGACCAGACACAGGCGCAGCATCCCTCAAGGGACCCCTCCACGTCAGGCCATCGTCTGGAGGAGGAGGAGGAAGAGGAGGAAGAAGAGGAGGATACAGATGAGCCGACTCTGGCGCAGCTGCAATCCACCCTGTTCCACCAGCAGCACTCAGCTCCTCTGAGTGAGTGTTCTCGGGGTTTGACAACTCCATGGCTCCTGGGACTAGTGGCGTGCAGCAACGCAGTGCTGGGGTCGAATCCCGTAGGCCATCTCTCCAGAGGGTGAATCGGCAAAGTTGGTCTGCTTAATTTGACAGGCAGACGTGGAACTGGACATGGTGGGAATGTCCAGGGAGAGCATCCAGGTCAGCCGTCAGCTCCTTGATGTCTTGGGTAGGATATAAAGACCTTTGACACTGTTAACCGCGAGGGACTATGGAGTGTCCTCCTCCATTTTGGTTGTCTCCAAAAAGTTTGTCGCCAATCTCCGCCTGCTCCACGATGACATGCAAGCCATGATCCTGATCAATGGATCCACTACAGACGTAATCCACGTCCGGACCGGGGTCAAGCAGGGCCGTGTAATAGCACCAACCCTCTTCTCCATCTTCCTTGCTGCAATGCTCCACCTCAAGCTCAACAAGCTCCCCGCTGGAGTAGAACTAAACTATAGAACCAGTGGGAACCTGTTCAACCTTCGTCGCCTCCAGGCTAGATCCAAGATCCTCTGTCATCAAACTACAGTACGCGGATGACGCTTGCGTCTGCGCACATTCAAAGGCTGAACTCCAAGTCATCGTCAACATCTTCACCGAGGCGTATGAAAGCAGGGGCCTGACACTAAGCATCCGTAAGACAAAGGTCTTCCACCAACCTGACCCCGCCACACAGCACTGCCCCCAGTCATCAAGATCCACGGAGCGGTCCTGGACAACGTGGACCACTTTCCATACCTCGGGAGCCTATTATCAACAAGGGCAGATATAAGAACATAAGAATTAGGAACAGGAGCAGGCCATCTATTCCCTCGAGCCTGCTCCGCCATTCAATAAGATCATGGCTGATCTGGCCGTGGACTCAGCTCCACTTACCCGTCCTCTCCCCGTAACCCTTAATTCCCTTATTGGTTAAAAATCTATCTATCTGTGACTTGAATACATTCAATGAGCTAGCCTCAACTGCTTCCTTGGGCAGAGAATTCCACAGATTCACAACCCTCTGGGAGAAGAAATTCCTTCTCAACTCGGTTTTAAATTGGCTCCCCCATATTTTGAGGCTGTGCCCCCTAGTTCTAGTCTCCCCTACCAGTGGAAACAACCTCTCTGCCTCTATCTTGTCTATCCCTTTCATTATTTTAAATGTATCTATATGATCACCCCTCATCCGTCTGAACTCCAACGAGTAAAGACCCAGTCTACTCAATCTATCATCATAAGGTAACCCCCTCATCTCCGGAATCAGCCTAGTGAATCGTCTCTGTACCCACTCCAAAGCCAGTATATCCTTCCTTAAGTAAGGTGACCAAAACTGCACGCAGTACTCCAGGTGCGGCCTTACCAATACCCTATACAGTTGCAGCAGGACCTCCCTGCTTTTGTACTCCATCCCTTTCGCAATGAAGGCCAACATTCCATTTGCCTTTCTGATTACCTGCTGCACCTGCAAACTAACTTTTTGGGATTCATGCACAAGGACCCCCAGGTCCCTCTGCACCTCAGCATGTTGTAATTTCTCCCCATTCAAATAATATTCCCTTTTACTGTTTTTTTTCCCCAAGGTGGATGACCTCACACTTTCCGACATTGTATTCTATCTGCCAAACCTTAGGCCATTCGCTTAACCTATCTAAATCTCTTTGCAGCCTCTCTGTGTCCTCTACACAACCCGCTTTCCCACTAATCTTTGTGTCATCTGCAAATTTTGTTACACTACACTCTGTCCCCTCTTCCAGGTCATCTATGTATATTGTAAACAGTTGTGGTCCCAGCACCGATTCCTGTGGCACACCACTAACCACCGATTTCCAACCTGAAAAGGACCCATTTATCCCGACTCTATGCTTTCTGTTCGCCAGCCAATTCTCTATCCATGCTAATACATTTCCTCTGACTCTGCGTACGTCTATCTTCTGCAGTAACCTTTTGTATAGCACCGTATCGAATGCCTTTTGGAAATCTAAATACACCACATCCATCGGTACACCTCTATCCACCATGCTCGTTATATCCTCAAAGAATTCCAGTAAATTAGTGAAACATGATTTCCCCTTCATGAATCCATGCTGCGTCTGCTTGATTGCACGATTCCTATCTAGATGTCCCGCTATTTCTTCCTTAATGATAGTTTCAAGCATTTTCCCCACTACAGATGTTAAACTAACCGGCCTATAGTTACCTGCCTTTTGTCTGCCCCCTTTTTTAAACAGAGGCGTTAAATTAGCTGCTTTCCAATCCGCTGGTACCTCCCCAGAGTCCAGAGAATGTTGGTAGATTATAACAAATGCATCTGCTATAACTTCCGCCATCTCTTTTAATACCCTGGGATGCATTTCATCAGGACCAGGGGTCTTGTTTACCTTGAGTCCCATTAGCCTGTCCAGCACTACCCCCCGAGTGATAGTGATTGTCTCAAGGTCCTTCCTTCCCACATTCCCGTGACCAGCAATTTTTGGCATGGTTTTTGTGTCTTCCACTGTGAAGACCGAAGCAAAATAATTGTTTAAGGTCTCAGCCATTTCCACATTTCCCATTATTAACTCCCCCTTCTCATCTTCTAAGGGACCAACATTTACTTTAGTCACTCTTTTCCGTTTTATATATCTGTAAAAGCTTTTACTATCTGTTTTTATGTTTTGCGCACGTTTACCTTCGTAATCTATCTTTCCTTTCTTTATTGCTTTTTTAGTCATTCTTTGCTGTTGTTTAAAATTTTCCCAATCCTCTAGTTTCCCACTAACCTTGGCCACCTTATTCGCATTGGTCTTTGATTTGATACTCTCCTTTATTTCCTTGGTTATCCACGGCTGGTTATCCCTTCTCTTACCGCCCTTCTTTTTCACTGGAATATATTTTTGTTGCGCACTATGAAAGAGCTCCTTAAAAGTCCTCCACTGTTCCTCAATTGTGCCACCGTTTAGTCTGTGTTTCCAGTCTACTTTAGCCAACTCTGCCCTCATCCCACTGTAGTCCCCTTTGTTTAAGCATAGTATGCTCGTTTCTGACACAACTTCCTCACCCTCAATCTGTATTACAAATTCAACCATACTGTGATCACTCATTCCGAGAGGATCTTTTACTCGGAGATCGTTTATTTTTCCTGTCTCATTACACAGGATCAGATCTAAGATAGCTTGCTCCCTTGTAGGTTCTGTTACATACTGTTCTAAGAAACAATCCCGTATGCATTCTATGAATTCCTCCTCTAGGCTACCCTGTGCGATTTGAGTTGACCAATCGATATGTAGGTTAAAATCCCCCATGACTACTGCCGTTCCTTTTTCACATGCCTCCATTATTCCCTTGATTATTGCCCGCCCTACCATGACGTTACTATTTGGGGGCCTAGAAACTACGCCCACCAGTGACTTTTTCCCCTTACTATCTCTAATCTCCACCCACAATGATTCAACATTTTGTTCATTGGAGCCAATATCATCTCTCACAACTGCCCTGATATCATCCTTTATTAACAAAGCTACCACACCTCCTTTCCCTTCTTGTCTATCTTTCCGAATCGTCAGATACCCCTGTATGTTTAATTCCCAGTATTGGCCACCCTGCAACCATGTTTCTGTAATAGCCACTAAATCATACCCATTTGTAATGATTTGTGCCGTCAACTCATTTACTTTATTTTGAATGCTGCGTGCATTTAGGTACAGTGTTTTAATCCTAGTTTTTAAACCATGATTTTTAGTTTTGACCCCTCCTGCAGCCCCTTTATATTCAGTGGCCCTTTTTGTTTTTTGCCTTGGGTTTCTCTGCCCTCCACTTTTATTCATCTCCTTTCTGTCTTTTGTTTTTGTCTCCTTTTTGTTTCCCTCTGTCTCCCTGCATTGGTTCCCATCCCCCTGCCATATTAGTTTGACTCCTCCCCAACAGCACTAGCAAACACTCCCCCAAGGACATTGGTTCCGGTCCTGCCCAGGTGCAGACCGTCCGATTTGTACTTGTCCCACCTCCCCCAGAACCTGTTTCAATGCCCCAGGAATTTGAATCCCTCCCTGCTGCACCACTGCTCAAGCCACGTATTCATCTGCGCTATCCTGCAATTCCTACTCTGACTAGCACGTGGCACTGGTAGCAATCCCGAGATTACTACTTTTGAGGTCCTACTTTTTAATTTAGCTCCTAGCTCCTTAAATTCGTCTCGTAGGACCTCATCCCTTTTTTTACCTATGTCGACGATGTTTTTACCTTTATCAACGATGAGGTTCAGCACCACCTCCAGTGCACCAGCGCAGTCTTCGGTCGCCTGAGGAAGACAGTGTTCGAAGATCAGGCCCTCAAATCTGGCACCAAGCTTATGGTCTACAGGGCTATAGTGATACCCACCCTCCTGTAGGCTTAGAGATGTGGACCATATACAGTAGACACCTCAAATCGCTGGAGAAATACCACCAACAATTTGTCCGCAAGATCCTGCAAATCCTCTAGGAGGACAGACACACCAATGTCAGTGTTCTCGATCAGGCCAACATCGAAACACTGACCACACTCGACCAGCTCCCTTGGGCAGGCCATATTATTTGCATGCCCAAGACTCCCAAAGCAAGCGCTCTACTCGGAACGCCTACATGGCCAGCGAGCCCCAGGTGGGCAAAGGAAACGTTTCAAGGACACCCTCAAAGCTTCCTTGATAAAGTGCAACATCCTCATCAACACCTGGGAGTCCCTGGCCAAAGACTGCCCTAAGTGAAGGAAGAGCATCCGGGAGGGCGCTGAGCACCTCGGGTCTCGTCGCCGAGAGCATGCAGAAAACAAGCGCAGGCAGCGGAAGAATCGTACTGCAAACCAGACGCCCCACCCACCCTTTCCTCCAACGACTGTTTGTCCTAGCTGCGACAGAGACTGTAATTCCCATATTGGACTGCTCAGTCACCTGAGAACTCACTTTTAGAGTGGAAGCAAGTCTTCCTCGATTTCGAGGGACTGTCTATGATGATGATGATGTCTTGGGTAGAATTCCCGCGAGCATCAACAGTCACAAAATGACCATTACGGAGGTAGGGTCGCAGATTGTCAGTGCGAGCCATGATACATGACGTTGGTGGCCTCTAGCAGTGACAGTGGAGTCCCAGAGAGTGTGGTGCCAAACCTTGCGGAACATGGCGCTTCACAGGCACATGGTGCTTCAGCTTGAGCAGGTGATGCAGTCCATAAACCCTCCCACCACACACTCTGCGTTCCACACTGTCACACCCAGACCCACACCACCTGTGACTGGCGACGCTGATGAAGAGGCTCATCAGTCAGAAGCCAGGCCTTCCATGCCACGAGCTGGTCCAGTGTGTCCCCAGGTGGCGTCTTCATTGTCTCTTCCCCCCAACACAACATCGTGGTGTCACTTTGGTTAGGAGCAGCAAGCAAGGGAGTGTGATAAGGGAAAGAGGGGCAAAAGACGGTGGGAAAAAATAGTGGGGCAGCGGTTGCTGCATTATGTTGTTGATGCTCAATGGATCTTATGTTTCATGTCACACTGTTATTATGTTCTGGATTATGTTGTTGATAATGTTGTTGAATGATCACACTGCTGGATGCAGCTAATTATTTTATGTTACGTTATTAAAGTTTCACAATGAAGGTTACATTACAAAATTTCAAATGTTACAATGTTTAATAAATTCTTTTGTTCACCTGAAACTATTCCTGTGTAGTGTCTCATTTGCAGAATAAGAGCGGGAATAGGCAACATGGTGGGATAGAGTGGCCAGGCAACGGTCAAACGTGCCATTCACTCTTCAAACAAAGCATTCAATTATGAGCTGTCGATGTAAGGCTTTTGCAGTGGAAAAGTCTCCACGGTGCCTCCCCTGTGGTTGTGGTGGTGGTGGTCCTCGCCAGGCTCCTCTTCCTCATCTTTCTCCTTCTCCTCTTTCTCCTGAGGTGGTCCTGCAATCTCCATTGGCAATTCCTGTCCCCTCATGATGGCTAAGTTATGTAGCATGTGGCACACCTCATTGAACTCAAAGACCTACTGAGGGGAGTATTGCAGGCAGCCTCCAAAGTGGTCCAGGCATTGGAAGCGATACTTGAGCACTCCAATTGTCTGTTCGACGATGTTATGTGTGGCTATATGGCTCGCATTATAGCGATGCTCGACTTCTGTCTGAGGATTCCAGAGGTGGGGTCATGAGCCAGGTGGCGAGGCCATAACCTTTGTCCCCCAGCTCTGGCCTTGTGGTTGATGCTCGAATAAGCATGAGACACTGCTCTCACGCAAGATGAAAGCATCATGGATGCTCCCTGGATATTGGGCATTGACTGCCATGATGCGCTGAGTATGGTCGCAGAAGATCTGTACATTCATGGAGTGGAATCCCTTTCGGTTTCGGTAAACCTCAGCATTCTGTAAAGATGCTCGCAGGGCCATGTGCATACAGTCAAGGGCATCCTGAACCTTGGTGAGAAGCCAGCAAATCGTCCAAAACCTACAGCCCTCTCATTTTGGGTCTCCTTGGTCATTGGGAAGTTTATAAAGTCCATTCTGCATACAGTGCAGTAGTCACCTAGCAAATGCAGCAATGTGTAGCACACTGTGAGATAGAGCATATATGTCCCCCGCTGATGCCTGAAAGGAGCCGGAGGCACAGAAGGCAAGTGCCACAGTCACCTGGACCTCGACAGGCAGTGCAGTCCTGTTGCCACTGGTAATCTGTATGAGCTGGAATATCTCTGTGACCACCTCTTTTTGGAAGCGCACTGTGCCTCAGAGAGCTGCAGGTATGAGCGCTGTTCACTGTAAACTCGTGGGGGGGTAAGGCCTCCTCTCCATATGTCTGCGACCTCTTTGATTACATTGCAAATGATCATCAATAAGACTTCTTCCAGCTCAAAGCCGTATGGATACAGCAGCCAGGATTACTGGCTCTCGCAATAGCATGGTCCCCATCTTTTAAAATGTCCTTAAATGTCCTTTATAAAACAAAGTAAAAACTCACATAAACTTCACAATCAGTAATGCAGTAACGCAGCGTTCTTCTCCCAATCCTTTTAATCACTCACAACTCTGACTTTCTCCTCCATTTCAAGGTGGCACCGTTAGCGCCTGGTACACCCTGGGTCCAACTGTTTATTTTTGGCAGGTTCTCGGGCAGACGTTAAATCGGGCGAAATGCTCAAAAGTTCCACCCGGAGCACTAGCGCAGCGATGCACAATGATTTATGTCATCCAAACGGTCAAAACAATGGTGAGGTGCTAAGTTTCAGTGCCGCCGCCAAACCATTGTTGAAAATTCCGCCCGGGCGCAAAATCTTGTGTGCCTCATTTCACGCCCCCCCAAAAAAATCATTTTTGTGCCCTGCCAAGGCGGTAAATGGAGTGCAAATAAGCCGAAAATCCAGCCCTATGTGTTAAGGCATTAAAGTATGATTATCAACGTTGAACTCTGATTTGGTGGCTTTGTTTCCAAAATTGAGTATTAGACTACTGCTGAGAAAATTTACTTGAACTTGTATTTCTCAATATTGGTTAAATTGAGCAGCTTGTACAAACAATTCTTTCATTACAGTTAGTAAAAGATGACACCTGGAAACTTGCTCCCTTTTGGTGAGATTGCTGGTTTTGCACTGTGGCTCCATGCACACTGGGAATTGGTTTGAGACTGCTCTAACCCATTTGATACAGGATGTATACAGAGCAAAATCAGAAGAGGATTGTATTCCAGCAGTAAAACAAGGGTGTGCTAACTAGCCTACTGCACCAACCAGTTCCTGTTATATCCTCTTATATTACATTGAAATGTATTTATAAACCTATTTAACTTGGCTGCCCTTTTAAGGTTTAAGTGCTGGAAATTGAGACCAAAATCTGTTAATTTTATTGAAAGATTGATTGCAGCTTTTCCCACTCTATCCATTTAGTAGCTGAGTGCAGATTCATTCTATCTGTGCTAAGAGTTAGGCAAACATCTTCTGAACGTTTAGTGGTGAGCTGCCACCAAGTTAAGATCATCCAGGCTTTTTCATACAGAATTAAGTATCCACTTAACATAAATTATGGTGATGGTGTCTAAGCAGAAGTTAAGTTCCATTGAAAAGACTATATAGATAAAAAAATAAGGTCTGAATTCAACAGGCCGATTTAAAATAATTTAGAAACTCTTAAAGATAAATTAAACATTGAACATTTTAATTTTGCTGTGGTGCTAATTTCTGACATTATTTCAGATTTTTGTCTCCTTATTTGTTTAGTTTTATAGAATCCTTTAATTACATTATCCTAAAATATTTGTTGCCAGAATCCAAGGAATTTTGGTAAATTACAACTAATGCATCCACAATCCTTGCCGTTACTTCTCTTAAGACCCGAGGATGCAAGCCATCAGGTCCAGGGGATTTATCTGCCTTTAGTCCCATTCTCTCACTGAGTACCACCTCCTTAGTGATTGTGATTGTGTTAAGTTCCTCCCCCCCCCATAGCCCCTTGACTGTCCACTGTTGGAATATTGTTAGTGTCCTCTACTGTAATGACTTATATAAAATATTTGTTCAGAGTTTCTGCAATCTCCATGTTCGCCATTACTAATTCCCCAGTCGTGTCCTCTGAGGGACCAACATTTACTTTAGCCACTCTTTTCATTTTTATATACCTATAGAAACTCTTGCTATCTGTTTTTATATTTTGTGCTAGTTTACTTTCATAGTCTATCTTCTTTTTCTTAATCATTTTTTTCGTCATTCTTTGCTGGCTTTTAAAAGCTTCCCAATCTTCTGTCCTCCCACTCGTTTTGGCCACTCTGTATGCCCTTGTTTTTAATTGGATACCGTCCTTTACTTCTTTAGTTCCACTTCCCTGCCCGCTCCCCATAACCCTTTATTTCCAGCCTCCACAGCTCCCTAGGGCAGAGAATTTCACAGATTTACAACCCTCTGAGAGAAGAAATTCCTTCTCATCTCAGTTTTAAATGGGCTGCCTCTTATTCTGACACTATGCCCCATAGTTTTAGTTTCCCTTATGAATGGAAATATCCTCTCTGCATCCACCTTGTCGAGCCCCCTCATTATCTTATATTTTTCGATAAGATCATCTCTCATTCTTCTTAACTCCAATGAGTATAGTCCCAACCTACTCAACCTATCTTCATAAGTCAACTCCCTCATCTCTGGAATCAACCTAGTGAACCTTCTCTGAACAGCCTCCAATGCAAGTATACCTTCCTTAAATATGGAGACCAAAACTGTATGCAGTACTCTAGGTGTGGCCTCACCAATACCCTGTACAGTTGTAGCAGGACTTCTCTGCTTTTATACTCTATCCCCCTTGCAATAAAGGCCAATATTCCATTTGCCTTCCTGATTACTTGCTGGACCTGTATATTAACTTTTTGTGTTTCATGCACAAGGACCCCAGATCCCTCTGTACTGAAGCACTTTGCAAGTTTTCTCCATTTAAATTATAATTTGCTTTTCTATTTTTTCTGCCAAAGTGGATAATGTTGCGTATGCAATAACTGCAATAATATGCTTAGTACCGTGAACTCAATCAGATGCGACCTGACTCTACTTTATTAGCTCTCAAAGTGAGGATTAAACATGGAGGCTTTCTTTATATACAAGGGCTGCACATGTGTGTCTGTGACCCAATGACCTCCGACGGTCGCTCCCCCTGGTGGCAGGTAAACCCAGGCATACATACATTACATCATTCCCCCCCAAGATCTTGGTATCAGTCCTATTTACAAACTGAGATGGTTAGTGGCTTTCCGCTGCCTAGTTGATCAGCTCAGTTCAATTCCAGATCTAGGTGAGCTCTCCGAGTCATTCATGACTTGAGGCTGGGTAGCCGATCTAATGGGAGTGGCAGTGCATTGAGGGGATTGCGGATCCAGATTAATTGACAATAGCAGGGTTTTCTGATGGCTGAACATCAATCGGTTGGTCATTGATGGTGTCTTCTTCAAGCTGTTCCGGTTTGTCTGTGTGCCGCAATTTCATCTGATCAATGTGCCGCCTGCATGTTTGCCCATTAGTGAGCCTGACAATAAGCACCCCGTTACCCTCATTGGCCGTAACAGTGCCAGTGACCCACTTGGGGCCTTGACCATAATTTAGCACATACACAGGATCATTAATAGAGATGGCGCGTGACACGGCAGTGCGATCATGATACCACTGCTGATGTTAACGTCTGTTTTCGACTTGATCGTTAAGATCAGGGTGGACAAGCGAGAGCCTGGTCTTGAGACCTCTCTTCATCAACAGTCCAGCAGGGGGGATCCCGCTAAGTGTGTGAGGTCTCATCCTGTAACTAAGCAGTATGCGTGACAAGTGACTCTGCAAAAAACCGTGAGTTACACATTTCAGGCTCTGCTTGATGGTTTGGACGGCCCACTCCGCTTGACCATTGGACGCGGGTTTAATGGTGCTGACCTTACGTGCTTGATACCATTGCATCTCATAAACTCTTGAAACTCCAAACTCGTGAAGCATGATCCGTTGTCGCTCACAACGATGTCGGGGAGACCATGAGTGGCGAACATGGCACGAAGGCTCTCAATGGTGGCTGTGGATGTGCTGGATGACATAATTACACATTCTATCGATTTGGAATACGCATCCACCACCACCAAAAACATTTTGCCCAGGAAAGGACCGCATAGTCGATGTGGATCCTTGACCATGGTTTGGATGGCCATGACCACAAACTTAGCAGAGATTTCACTTGTGCATTGCTTAACTGCATGCAAGTGTTGCACTGATGCACACATGATTCCAAATCAGAGTCAATGCCAGGCCACTAAACGTGAGACCTGGCAATGGCCTTCATCATCACAATACCAGGATGGGTACTGTGTAAATCCCGTACAAATCTCTCCCTGCCTTTCTTGGGCATAACAACATGATTACCTCATAGCAAACAATCAGATTGAATGGCTAGTTCATCTTTGCGATGGTTGTAAGGTTTGGTCTCATCACACACTTCCCTGGGAATGGCCGACCAATCACCACTAAGGACACAACGTTTTACAATCGATAAGATCGGATCCTGGCTGGTCCAGATCCTAACTTGTTGAGCAGTGACAGGCAACCCTTCACTCTCAAAGGCATCTATGACCAACAGTAGGTCTGTGGGCTGTGGTGTTTCCACCTCCGGCGTGGGCAACGGTAAACGGCTCAATGCATCGGCACAATTCTCGGTGCCAAGTCTATGGCGAATGACATAATCATAGGCAGATAATGTCAGCGCAAACCTCTGGATGCGGGACGACACATTGGTATTGATACCTCTATGCTCTGAAAGCAAAGATATGAGCAGCTTGTGATTGGTTTCAAGCCGAAACGAAGCCCAAACAGATACTGGTGCATCTTTTTAACCCCATATATGCAGGCTAAAGCTTCTTTTTCTACCATGCCATAGGCTCTTTCCGCTTTAGACAAGCTTCTTGACACGTACCCAAGGGTTGTAGTTTACCCGACTCATTCTACTGTTGGAGCACGCAACCAACCCCATGTGATGAAGTGTCACAAGCCAATGCTAAACACTTGCATGGGTCATAATGTACCAGCAATTTGTTGGAACAAAGCAGATTTCTAGCCTTCTCAAAGGCCCTGTCTTAAGATACACCCCAAACCCAGTTGTTGCCTTTTCTGAGCAGCATGTGCAGTGTCTCTAATAATGTGCTCAGTTTAGGTAAGAAATTACCAAAGTAGTTGAGAAGATCAAGGAACGAAAGCAGCTCTATCACATTCTGGGGTCTGGGTGCATTTTTGATGGCCTCTGTTTTCGAGTCCATAGGCTTGATGCCATCTGTAGCAATCTTCCTTCCCAGGAATACGACTTCCAGTGCCATAAAGATGCACTTTGAACATTTCAGCCTGAGTCCCACTTTGTCCAGATGACGTAGAACCTCTTTCCAGGTTGTGCAGGTGTTCGGCAGTGTCATGACCTGTGATCAGAATGTCGTCTTGGAACACCACTGTTCTAGGGACAGTAAACTCTCCACGTTTCTCTGAAATATGGCTGCAGCCGAGCGAATTCCGAAAGGACACCTGTTGTCAATGAATAGCCCTTTATGCGTAGTGATGCACGTAAGTTTCTTCGACGATTCGACAAATTCCTGTGTCATATCATAGGCGGTCCCTCGAAACGAGGATGACTTGCTTCCACACTAAAAAAAGGACCGAATTCACAGGTGTTTCAATGAAGGATCTGAATTACATCCGGAAGCGTGGAAGATGCCTGTGGGTGAATTTTTTTAACATGGGGTGGCCGTTGCACCACATGGGCTTGTCAGAGCTAGGTCTTCGTCCAGTGGCAAGGATTACCCAGGGCAACTGGAGACCAGCTCTGCTGCACGGACCTAGTGCGCACACATATCACAGTGTGGGCTGGTCCGTGCTGCCCCTGGCCCTAAACTCGCGTCTCCCCTGGGCCCCGATCACATCCCTCTACAGTTTCTCGCCACTCCTGCTGTATCTGCCCAGGCTCCAATCACCGACCTGGATCTTGATGACGTCACGCTTCACAACCGTCGCCCGCTTGCGCTGTACCTTGCACAGGAACAATAGGGCTAGCCCATTTGTTAAATTTGACCGGTGAAATGACCCCTTCACGTTGGAGTCTGTCCAGTTCTATTTCGATCTTCTCCCTCATCATGTACGGGACCGCCCAGGCCTGTGATGGCTGGGTCTTGCATCTGAGTCCAGGTGGATCTGCACCTTGGCTCCCGTGAAGTTGCCGATGCCCAGTTTAAACAGCGAGGGAAATTTGCTCAGCACTTAAGCACACAAAGCATCATCCACCAATGACAAAGCTTTAATAGCGTTCCAGTTCCATTTTATTTTTCAAGCAAATTCCTGCCGAACAACGTTGGACCATTGCCTGGAACGATCCACAGCGATAGATCATGAACTGCCCCATCGTATGACACCGTGACTGCTGCACTGCCAATCACTGGTATGAGCTCCTTGGTGTTGGTATGCAATTTTGCATTTATTGGACTCAGCTTCACAGCCTTGGTGTCCCACAGCTTTTTGAAAGTCCTCTGGCTCATAATTGACTGACTCGCACCCGTGTCGAATTCCATAGATACCGGCACGCCATTCAATTTTACTTCAATCAATATCGGTTGGCTCTTTGTCAGGAACAAATGTACACTATACACTTTCTCCTTGGGTATCTCGGGTTGCATTGCCGGATCTGCTCCGGATCGGTCATCATTATCCTCGTGGTGTGTCGCAGCACGCTTGCCGAGCTGCGGACACATCCGCTGAAGGTGATCCATTTTCGCACAGCCTCTACAAATATACTATCTGAAACGGCACTGATGAGGTCGATGATTGCCCCCACAACACCAACAGGGTGAAATTGGATTCGTGCCCAATGCTGGACTTCGAGCAGCTACAGGTTTCACAAACACAGTCGGGTCGGCCCTGCCCAGTGTAGCTCTGCCAAGGGACGATATAATCTGGTACACAGTTCTTGCTGTGGAGTTCCAACTCTGCGAGGATATCTGCTTTGTACTATCGACTGTGGTCAGGCAAGCCTGGGCGATCGTGATGGCCCTGCTCAGATCCAGCGTCTCCGCAGCCAGCAGCTTCCGCAGGATCACCTCGTGGTTTATGCCTATTACAAAGACGGCGCGCAGCATGTCTTCCAAAGCGGTTCCAAACTTACACGGCCCAGCACGACATCTCAGGTCGGCAACAAATTCCGCCACGTCCTGGCCCTCAGAACGAACATGCTTGTAAAAGCAATATCTCGAGATAATGATGCCTTCTTTAGGTTTGAGATGGTCCCGAATCAGAGCACACAATTCCTCATAGGTCTTTTCCATTGGACGTGTAGATGAGAGCAGATTCTTTATGAGCCCATAGATTTTTGGACCATGAGGAAAACCGGCCTGCGCCTAACTGCGTCAGCGTCTTCATCCATCTTGTTGGCCATGGAGTACTGGTTGAAGGGACCTGTAAAATCGTCCCAGTCTTTTCCCTCCATGAATCGCTCCAGGATTCCAATGGTGCTCATTTCTTTTTTTGTGTGTGAATGTCGTATTTGTGCCTTGTCGCCATATGTTGCGTATGCAATAAGTCAATAGGCTTAGTACCATGAACTCAATCAGGTGAGACCTGACTACTTTATTAGCTCTTAAAGTGAGGATTAAACATGGAGGTTTTCTTTATATACAAGGGCTGCACGTGTGTGTCTGTGGCCCAATGACCTCCGACGGTGGCTCCCCCTGGTGGCAGGTAAACCCAAGCATACATACATTACAGATAATCTCACATTTTCCTACATTATACTCCATCTGCCAAATTTTTGCCCACTCACTTAGCCTGTCTATATCCCTTTGCAGATTTTTTATATCGTTCTCACAACTTGCTTTCCCACCCATCTTCGTATCATCAGCAAACTTGGTTACATTACGCTTGGTCCCTTCATCCAAGTCATTAATATAGATTGTAAATAGTTGAGGCCCTAGCACCGATCCCTGCGGCACCCCACTATTTACTGTTTGCCAACCGGAATGTGACCCGTAAATCTCGACTCTCTGTTTTCTTTTAGTTCGCCAATCCTGAATCCATTCTAATATATTACCCCCAACCTCGTGAACTTTTATCTTGTGCAGTAACTTTTTATGTGGTACCTTATCGAATGCCTTCTGGAAATCCAAATACACCACACAGTCAATGGTTCCCCCTTGTAAAAGCAAGATGAATTATCAAGGATGTTATCTGGCTATTGTGAAGGCACTGAGCTGGCTAAACAAGAGGTATGCTTAAAATCACACGTATGCATAAAACACAATACAGCCACGAGATGACCACACGTTGACCTCGGGCTCAAGGGAACAGTAAAGAAAATCCAAAGAGGAACTAACCATAGAAGGCGAGTGACACTTGGAAGAAGGGAACAAATGGGTATTCGATCACGCGTTGGTACAATCAATCATGTCACTGTTAAGGTCCGTCCATGAGGACACTCATGTGTCAAAACCTGTATAATTAAGGTGTAATCTGAATAGCTCGGTGAAGATCCTCTCTCAGGCGGCTTAGATGTGAGATGCTGCCCTTGCACGTGCTGGAATAAAAGATCGTTGAAACTTATCCAAGGTATCTGTCTGTTGAATCTGGGCTTGTTAAGTAGAGAAGGGAGATTCTCCCCATCACCCCTTATCCACCCTGCTCATTACATCCTCAAAGAAATCCAGCACATTTGGCAAATATGATTTCTCTTTCATAAAACCATGCTGACTCTGCTTGATGAATTATGCTTTTCCAAATGTCCTGCTACTGCTTCCTTAATAATGGGCTCCAGCATTTTCCCAATGACAGATGTTAGGCTAACTGGTCTATAGTTTCCTGCTTTCTGTCTGCCTCCTTTTTAAATAGGGGTGTTACATTTGCGGTTTTCTAATCTGCTGGGACCTCCCCAGAATCCAGGGAATTTTGGTAGATTACAACCAATGCTTCCACTATCTCTGCAGACACTTCTTTTAGGACCCTAGGATGCAAACCATCATGTCCAGGGGACTTGTCGGCCTTTAGTTCCATTATTTTACCGAGTACTACTTCTTTAGTGATAGTGATTGTATTAAGTTCCTCCCTCCCTATAGCCCCTTGATTATCCACTATTGGGATGTTTTTAGTGTCTTCTACCGTGAAGACTGATACAAAATATTTATACAAAGTCTCCGTAATTTGCCTGTCCTCCATTATTAATTCCACAGTCTCATCCTCTAAGGGACCAACATTTACTTTAGCCACTCTTTTCCTTTTTATGTATCTGTACAAACTCTGACTCTCTGTTTTTATATTTTGTGCTAGTTTATTTTGATAATCTATCTTCCCTTTCTTTGTTACAGATAATGGGGCCGAAATTGAGCCCTGCCCCAAATGGGGTGCACCTACCGTTCTTGAAAGTTGGACTGGGGCGGAGATAATGGAGAAATTCAGTACTTTGCAATTGTTTTTGGCTCGGGGCGGAAGTTGTGGTGGCTGTGGGGCGGAAGTGCTCTTGCAGCGGGTCCACCGCCCCGACCAGTCATTTGTGAATGTGCCACATCACACTGACGGTTCACAACTTCCCTCCCCTTCAGTTAAAGGGGAGGGTCGCTGTGAACTCTGCAGCAACTTCAGTGGCAAACACTGGGCCATGGGGAAGGGTTTCGGTCAGGCCAGCAGTTTGGCACCCAAGAGAGGGTGCCAGGCTGCTTGTGGCGGCCGGCCGAACCTGCGGCCATAACTGTCGGCCCGACCTGGTAGTCATCCAACAAAAAAAAACATGGCGTCGCCGACAGCACCACCTTCCCTTTAAGGGTTGCCATACCGCCAAGCCACAGAGAGTGCACCGACAGCAAAAGCTGTCAGTAGCACCAAGCGGCGGCGGGGTCGCTCCGGCGGGGCAATTCTGGGAAAGGGGTAATTTCCCGAGGGGCAATTTCAGGAAGGGGTTCCCGCCGGTCAGTAAGGGGTTGGTGCGTGCATGACATGGCAGGAAAACGGGCAGAGCGGTCCCCTACACCACTCCAAACCTAAGGACGGGCAATTTAAAAAATAGCGGCCCCTTTGCCATTCCGCAACAACCCGTGGCTGCCGCTTTCAGGCGGCTAGAGGCCTTATAGAAAGGGGCAATTTTTGGGCCCAATATGTCAGCTACTAAATTTCAAGAAATTGGTCACCAATTTTGCAATATGGTGACCCTCACTGTGATAACAAATGTCTGTATCAATCCCCAAGTGATGAAGAAGTGTTACAATGTGTGAGATTTTTAAAACACTGCTATGCTCCAGCATAATTTTAATGCAATATGGACATAAGCTGTGGCTCAGTGGGAAGCACACTCGCTTCTGAGTCATGAAGATTGTGGGTTCATATCCCACTCCAGGAACTTGAGCATAAAAACCCAGGCTGATAGTGCAGTGCTGAAGGAGTGCTGCACTGTTGGAGGTGCCGTCTTTCGGATAATTCGTTAAACTGAGGCCCTATCTGCCCTCTCAGGTGGACGGAAAAGATCCCATGGCACTATTTTGAAGAAGAGCAGGGGAGTTATCCCCGGTGTCCTGGTCAATATAGATCCCTCGATCGACATAACAAAAACAGATCATCTGGTCGTTATCACATTGCTGTTTGTGGGAGCTTGTTGTGTGCAAATTGGCTGCTGCATTTCCCACATTACAACAGTGACTACACTCCAAAAGTACTTAATTTGCTGTAAAGTGCTTTGAGATGTCCCTATATAATGAAAGGCACTATATAAATGCAAGTCTTTCTTTTATAAAAAGGCATAGAATAGAAAAATGCTTGTCAGCAGACCATGTGCAATTAAATAAAGTTTTATCTGTTTCAGGAGACTTTTGCTTTGTTTGTTGGTGCTTCAAATTTAGAATATAGCAATCAGTTAATTTCCCAAACCACAAGAATGTATCACACTCCCTGCACTGTATCAATTCATTGACATCTCTGTAACTCACAACTTTTCAGACATCTCATTCGATTTGCTTGTTGCAGAACAAATTCAATTAACCCAAGAGAGTTCAGCTTATATTTAGCTCAGCCATGATGCCAAATGTTGACTTTAGGACTATTAATAAATCAAATCCTGACACGGTGCTTGTGATGTGCTGTTACAGAGGCTATATTGAAAAAACTATAGAGGGACTATATCACAATCACACTACAAGAAGGGAATTTCATCAGCTTTTTATAATGGAAGAAATATTGAGGAAATAAATCAACACATCCTACTCAGAGCACTGATAGAACAGGAATGGTGCCTTTATGCAGAGAAAAAACATATACAACAAATCAGCTTATTGATTGCCAATGACTGAACAGGCAGAATAATATCCAAAGTTTTCACCCTGTCCCATGATCAGAGTTCTCAGTTCAAAACTACAGATCTAATAAAAATGGGCCTGATAATGGAGTTTGAGTTCCACTGATTATGCCACCATTAGGAGCTTGGGGAAGCCTGCTGGGGTCTTTGCGGCCTATCTTGGAACAGATATGACCACTTACATTAGCAAAAGGGATTTGGAGAACTATTTAAAAAGGAACAATATATATAAAATTGGGGAAAGAGGAAAGAGAAATGGGATTAGAATAGTTGAGTAGCTTCACTAACACAGGCACAATGAGCCTAATTGACTCTTTTTGTGCTGTAATTTCTTTGGGCTAGACTTTCCACATCACATCGCCCATCTATGGCCCATATATGGCCCAAAACGGACCTCCATCGCCCATTTTGAGCAAAAAGTGGAAACTAGGCCCAAAGTATTGCCCGAAAAACAGGTGGCTAAGTTTCCACTTTGATCGGCGAGAAGATCGCCGAAATTATAGCCCACCCAGGGCCCATCCCAAGTTTCAGCATCTAGCATGCACTTCGCTGGATTCACAAGGGTGCCAGAATCGGAGAAGTGCGGATATCTCGTAGGGTTGTAGGGCTGGAGGAGGCTAGAGATAGAGAGGGGCGAGGCCATCGAGGGATTTGAAAACCTAGTATGAAAATTTTAAGTCGAGGCATTGCCAGACCGAGAGCCAATGTAGGTCAGCGAGCACAGTGATGATGTGTGAATGGGACTTGTGTGAGTTAGGATACAGGCAGCAGGGCTTTGGATGAGTTAAAGTTTATGGAGGATGACAGGTGGGAGGCTGGCCAGGGGAGCACTGGAATACATAAGAACATAAGAAATAGGAGCAGGAGTAGGCCATCTGGCCCCTCGAGCCTGCTCCGCCATTCAGTAAGATCATGGTTGACCTGATCTTGGCCTCAACTCCACTTCCCTGCCTTCTCCCCATAACCCTTGACTCCCTTATCGTTCAGAAAACTGTCTACCGACACCTTAAATATGTTCAATGATCCAGCCTCCATAGCTCTCTGGGTTAGAGAATTCCAAAGGCTCATGACCCTCTGAGAGAAGAAATTCTTTCTCATTTCCGTTTTAAATGGGCGACCCCTTATTCTGAAACAATGCCCCCTAGTTCTAGATTCCTCCATGAAAGGAAGCATCCTCTCTGCATCTACCCTGTCAAGCCCCCTCAGAATCTTACATGTTTCAATAAAATCACCTCTCAGGGTGAATAGTCAAGTCCAGCAGTAGCAATGGCTTGAATGAGAGTTTATGCAGCAGATGTGCTGAGGCGAGGCAGAGACAGGCGATGTTACGGAGATGGAAGTATGCGGTCTTGGTGAAGGAGCGAAAATGTGGTCAGACGCTCATTTCAAGCTCAACTAGGACAGCAAGGTTGCGAACAGTCTAGTTCAGCCTCAATGTCCAGGGAGAGGGATGGAGTCAGTGGTTAGGGAGTGGCGGTGACCAAAGAGAATGGCTTCAGTCTTCCCAATATTTAGTTAGAGGAAATATCTGCTCATCTAGGACTGGATGTCGGACAAGTAGTGTGACAAATCAAAGACAGTGGAGAGGTTTATCAGAACATAAAGTGCACATGGATATTTAAAATTGTTTCAGTTATACCTTTTTCATTCTTTAACATACTTCTAGTGCGTGCATTACTTTTTTGAGATCACTAGTGTGCATTGTGAAATAAAATGTATCGTGTGTGGATCTACTCAGATACAATTCCTGGCAATGACTGAAAGGCCTAAAGTATGAATTTTTTCAACAATACATTGTATATTATACAATTTTTAAAACAGTTCAAGTGGCAGTACTGTAATTCTGATACAGATCAAAAATATAAGCATTACATTTGTGCTCAACAGTATTTACAGTGAGTGCTTTAATGTGTGCTATGGTAACACAGTCATTCACCCATTTAAAGTAAACTGGTTAACCAATGCTATGAAATAGCACACAGAGGAATTTCAGACAAATGTGCAAATTTATTTCTTATAGAAAATAATGAGAGAATCTCAAACTTTTAGTTATCACAAAATCATGACCGGTGCCATGTTGGAAATTGTAGAATAGGATCATCCTGACATTTAGTTTGGAAGATGGCTTAAATCCTTTAATTGTAATAATGTTCTAGTTTAGCAACATACCCAGATTATTCTCACACAATTCCTTGAATAGGATATTGTCTTAATACAAATACAGAGTCCAACAGGTATAATTGTACTTATATAGACTCAATGATAACAGCGAAAATGTGCTTCTGATTCCTGCCTAAAGCAGATGATGTTTATAAATCAATATCGTCTGATTCCCAACAGGGGATTTGGAAGAATCTCTAATGGCCTGAAATTTGCGCTTGTTGTCATTACTGTGTAAAACTGACAGTAACTTCTGGTGCCCACAGATGCGCAGTTATATGTGAAAATCTGAAAGTTGCTGTCAGTGATGCCCTGCTCCTCCACAGGGTGCACTTTTGCAGCCTTCACAGAAGCAATCAACACAAAATCAGTGATTTGATGTGAACATCAACATTTTACACACTATTCTTGCTGTAAAAACCATTGGAAAAAGTTGGAGCTTTGTTGAATGAGGTGTAACAGAGTTTTGAATGGCGTACTGAGTCATAATTATTGCTGAACAACCTCTGCGGAAAAACGAATTTTATAAGTATGAGGTGTCATTACCTCCATTCTAAGATAAAAATTCCATAGGTTATTAAAGTAATAAAAATACATTTTTATTTTGGTTGTTAAAGTTTGTTTATATTTCAGCTTCTACCTTAATCCCATTTGTATGTCCCAATCTTTATTTCACTTTCTGTAAAATGATTAACAAGTGACGGATAATCAGTGCTTTTTTACGTCATGGTTTGCTGTGTGAGATTTCTTCAGTCTGATTGGCTGCTCAGCCTGCTTGATGATCCCCAATAGATGGCACCAGATAGAGGGGCCAAAATTGCCCCTTCCCTTAAAGCCTGTTACCATCGGAAATCGGCGGCCACGCTGCAGAGTGCAATGGCCGGCGATTTTCCGTGGAATGGCCGCCATTTTGAAAATGTCACTCCTGTGGTATCCTGGCAGTGACCCGCTCCCCCAACTGCTGCTGATCCATCTTAAGTGCATCATCAGAGCGTGCACCGCTGATGTTTCCCCCTGATAGCGAAATTCCGCTGAAAACATCGTGCTGCCACCAACAGCTTTTTCTGCCGGTGCACTGAGCTTGGAGAACTTGCAAAATGGCGGTGCGGCTACTCAAATGGGAAAACCTATTGCTGTGGCCGCCAACTTTTATTTTGTTGGCCGATTGCCGTGTCAGGCCAACAATCATGCCCCCGGGTTCGGCCGGGCTGCCAACAGGCAACGTGGTACCCCTTTTTGGGTGCCATGCCACTGGCCCGGCCGAATCCAATGGCCCAGTGGACCAAACTTAAAGAATCGCACCGATTTCCCCTTTAAGTGAAGGGGAGAGACGTGGTGACATGCCAGTGCGATGACTGACAGCAGAGGACAGTCTGCCCGCCCCCAAATTCCGCCCCTCTACTGTGCGAACTTCCGTTCACCACTGCACATCTGCCCCCATTATGGCTGACTTCCGGACCGGTGGAAAAAAAAGCCAAAGAGTGGAATTTCGCTCAGGAGGCCAATGCATCAACCATGCCAGTAAAAACACTCGAAACACGATAGGTGCGCCCCGTTTCCAGTGGTGGGCAATTTTGGCCCCAGAAAATCATGTCGGAATAGGGGAAATCGACACCACAGAACCCGGTAAATCTTTATTGGCAACTTTCTTTGAGCTCAACAGTGAGCGCCATCCCCTCGCAGCTGACTGTAAAATCCAGGGCATTTTATTTCTGGTTTATTAATTTAAAAAAGTTACATGTTATTTATTTTATGGTAATGATAAACATTTTTACATTTTGAAGGGTACTAAAGTCATCTACATATATCGAACAACTGCAGCAACTTATTAAGAAACCATCTGATGGTTAGGCATTAAGGAATAGAATTTCTACTAGTTTTGCACCAAGATTTCAGTGTAATTGGCTGAACCAGTGCAAAAGATCGGATAATTTAAAATACAAGTGAGTTACACCCAAAACCACTTATGCTCATGTTTACAGCAAACTTTTATGCTGGTTCAAGTTTCAATTTTCCCAGATCAGATCCTGCCCGCAAAACTGGCAACGGCCCCACATTGAAATTGTGAGATTCTATCGATTGTGCTAATTACCTAAGAACATAAGAAATAGGAGCAGGTGTAAGCCATTTGGCCCCTCGAGGCTGCTCCGCTGTTCAGTAAGATCATGGCTGATCTTTTACCTCAACTCCACTTTCCTCCCCTATCCCTAGATTCCCTTAATATCGAAAAATCTCTCTGTCTTGAATATTCTCAATGACTTAGACTCCACAGCTCTTTGGGGTAGAGAATACCAAAGATTCACCACCCTCCGAGTGAAGACATTTCTCCTCATCTCAGTCCTAAATGGCCGACCCCTTATTTTGAGACTATGACCCCTGGTTTTAGACTCCCCAGCCAGGCGAAACATCCTCCCTGCATCTACCCTGTCAAGCCCTGTAAGAATTTTGTATATTCAAAGAGATCACCTAAACTCTATAGAATATAGGCCTAGGGGCCGATTTTCATCAAGGGCTCCGCCTGCCCAAGTGCTGCCCAAAATGCCGTTGATGCACCGGACGGTACTTTGGGCGGGATATTCATGGCCGAGGTCCCTCGAAGGTCGGCGGGTGGCAAATGGACGCGGCCAATCTGGGCGGCAGCAGGCGAGAGTCTCATTCTCGGCGGCAGAGGCACTTGCCGCCCAAGTGCCCCCGAGGATGGAGTTGGGCCCACGGAGGGTCGAAGACCTAAAAAAAAATCTCCAATAAAAAATAAAAAAACTATCCGAAGACCTTCAGGGGACCCCATGCAGATAAGTCGCTGTTGAAAATGTTTTTTAAAATGTTCACTTACCTTTTTTTCAGGTTCTTCATATTCACCGTCGGGGACAGACCAGCCTCAGCCTGCGATCCACCCCCGTTCTGCCGCCGACTCCCGCTAACGCCCGCCCGCAGGAATGTGGGAGCTCGGCGGGCGGGAGGTCAGTTGTGCCACTTGGCCATCCGCTGACGTCAGCTCATTCCATGCTAGTATACTACCCCAATCCCATGAGCCCTAATGTTGTTTACTAACCTCTTGTGTGGCACCTTATCGATGCCTTCTGAAAATCCAAATACACCACATCTGCTGGTTCCCCTTATCTATTCTGCTAGTTACAACCTTAAAAAACTCTAACAGACTCATCAAACATGATTTCCCTTTCATAAATCCATGTTGACTCTGCCCAATCCCATTATTATTTTCTAAGTGGTTAAGAAAGGCTTGTCAAATACTAATTTACGAGAAAACAGACAATTGTACAGCAATGAAACTATTAAATGGTTCTGTTTTTTTTTCATTTTCAGTGATTTTAAATCAGGTTACTCATAGAGGGATGACTTATTAAAAATGCTTACTTTTGATCATAAACCCATTTTCAGCTGTATTAATAAAACCAGGAGACAACTCTTAAATATGTCAAGGAATACTTTCCAATGGAAAGAAAAAAAACAATTACATTCTATTAAGCTGCCTGATTGTACTGGTTCATGGAAGATTTTATGTTTGTTATTATGCAAATAATCTAACCAGTGTAATTTCAAGCATATTATGGGCTCAATTATCCAATTTCACCGAAAGCATAAACTCTACTCCATAAAATCTAATTATAAAAACTTCTGAAGTTTTACAGTATCACCTTCATTTTATTGTGTGCTGAAGGGTTTGAAGTGTGTGATACCTTGAAAACTCTTGAGTTGTTTAACTCCAAAATGCTTTTTCTACAATTCCAGATAATGTTTTAACACATTTCATTCTCATGGATTATTTCCCAAAAAACTTTCTGATGCTATTTGCCATCTGTGGAGAAATATTTGACATAGTTTTAAAATTCCCATGACTGCTTTGCAAAGCTGATAAAAGGCAGGTTGCTCACAAAGTTCAACTGTCACACACATATGCTAGGATTTTCAGAAATGGAAGATTGCAAGAGAAAATCAGGAAGCACTCACGTACTGCGAGATAACACGCCAAGATGATTGGTCAAAGGTTGATCTAGCATAACTACCTTAACAATCATAAAACATAGTAACAGCCGCATGTCTAATAGTTGCCTGATTTGTTTGTGGTACTGTTGACAATACAGTAGCCCTTAGAATATCTTCAGAGATGGAAAACATATTTGCAATTCATTCTATAGATATTTGCATCTTCTTTGATGTCAAAGACAGTATTGAAAAGCAACGAGTTATGACATGCTTCTGACAGTTTAAATGCTTCCTCTTTAGATGTGAAATTGCTGAATTAGGCAAAGGCCAGTGAAAAAAGGCAGCAAATGACCTACAAATAATCTTCTGAATACTTATTAATCTCTAAACTAGCTTCCATTTTATTTTTGTTCTACAGACAGTAATTTTTCTTATTTCTGACTTTAGTTTTAGTTCTCTAGACTCCTGCTGACCACAGATGAAATCATGCAGTGTTCAACTCAGTAGGTGCTTGAGAGGACTTTAGGCATTTTGATAATGCATTTCAGATGCCTTGACTATTCAAATGGTACACTAAAGTACAGCATGTAATATTCTGCATAACAATGATGTAATTCTGGATTAAGGATTGAGGTATACTTTGATCAGTGTCAGGGTAATCATAAACAGATACAAATTTAAATTAAAAGAAAATGAAACACGACATGTGGAAGTAAGCACAAGCAATCTGTTTTAAGTTAATAACTTTTACTTATTTGTAACATTTTGCACGTGTTATGTAGTCAGCCTCAAATGTGGAAATAAATTAATCTCATCTGAGGCAGCTCGGACATGTATTGAAACATTTAATATATTCTTTTACATTAAAATGAACAATGTACCACATATTGGCAAACCTGACTTATACGCAACTATTTCCTTATCTCAATCAAGTGCATATAATTGTGGAATGAGATAATGTTCACCAATGGATACTATTTTTTTGACTGACATTATGGTGCCAGCTATGCTGGTTTTGTTGCTTTAATTATAGTTGTTGTATTCGTGATGGTACTAGCTCAAAGGTAGCACTCTTGTCTTTGATTCAATAGGTTGAGTTTAAGCCCCACTCCAGAGACTTGAGCACATAATCGAGGGTGCAGGACTGTCATTTTTCAGAAGAGATGTGAGATTATTCACTTTAGTAGGAAGAATAGAAAAACAGATTTTTTTTTAATGTTGAGAAATTATTAAATGTTGGTGTTCAGAGAGATTTTGGTGTCCTTTTACAGGAAACACAGAGGGGTCGAAATTCACTCCTGCCATTTTTGAGACAGTATCACCGGCTGAGACAATTTTTTTATGCCAGGCGGTAGGCGAAGACCCCAACCGCGAAATTAAGTTTGGCAGTGGATAGCAGCATTAAATCATGACGTTGCACACTTACCTGGAGGTGCTAAGTGGGCCGTTAAGCGTGGGCTCAACATCTGGGTGTTGGGCATTATATGGAGTTGCGCCACAGACATAGTGGCGCCACCTGGATTCCATTGAGGCATTGATTGGGCACCTCAATACCTCGTGGGTATCTTTGTTTCCTACACACTCACGCTGAAGATGAGCACGGCAGACCCAGCAGCAGCTCGTCAGCGTGCTCATCAGTTCTCGGACGCCGCAGTGGATGCACTCCTTGATGTCCTGGCGAGGCGGCAGGGACCAACTCACAGAGGCCTATGGAGGGAAATCTCACAAGTTTTTGTGAGTGACACGGTGGCCAGGACAGCGACTGAATGCCTACAAAAGTGGAATGAGATGATGCAGCTGGTGAGGGTGAGTATCTTAAATTTGAACCGTCACCATGCTAAGCTCTCAATGTACATTCTCTGCTCAATGTACTGTTTCGACATCCATGCTCTACGTGGGTGAGGTCAGATGGAAGGTTCCCATTTGAAGCCTCACCCACTGCAAGGGCCTGCGTACGCTGCTAACCTTGCCACTCAGTTCTGCAGACCCACCCCTGATGTTGTTAACTGCTCAGTCTTCATATGCGTCTCGAAGATGGTAGCCTCCCATTACTGTTAGGTCCTGGAACCCTAATTCAAGCATTGTCACAGCAAGTGCACACAGTGAATGGAAGTTACGTCGAACTGTGAAGACTCTCATCGTGTTTCATCCACTAAATTATGCAAGGCACTTGGGATACACTGATAGAAGGGCTCTAATTCAGACAATCTCACAGGTCAAGCACGCCACAACCGCAAGGAGCAGATGTGGACTGCAGGAAGGGAGTCTGAACTCCTGGATCTGACTCAATTCAAGTAACGTGTCTCGACCCTGATGGGCGTTCAAGTTGGTGCCATGGCAGTAGGTGAGGCCGAGCCCCCTGGGGACAGTGACGGTATATTGAGTTCCTTTGCAGCATCCAGCAGGACACTTAGACCTGACACCACAATTCTTCAGCTCTTTCCAGGAGGTTGACATTCTCGAATGCGTTTGCCGTTCCTGGCCAATCCCCTAGAAAATACAAACGTAAGAAAAAGGAGCAGGAGTAGGCCATGCTGCCCTTCGAGCCTGCTCCGCCATTTAGTACGATCATGGCTGATCCGATCATGGACTCAGGTCCACTTCCCTGCCCGCTCCCCATAACCCCTTAATCCCTTATCGGTTAAGAAACTGTCTATCTCTGTCTTAAATTTATTCAATGTCCCAGCTTCCACAGCTCTCTGAGGCAGCAAATTCCACAGATTTACAACCCTCGAAGAGAAGAAATTCCTCCTCATCTCAGTTTTAAATGGGCGGCCCCTTATTCGAAGATTATGCCCTCTAGTTCCAGTCTCCCCTATCAGTGGAAACATCCTCTCTGCATCCACCTTGCCAAGCCCCTTCATAATCTTATACGTTTCGATAAGATCACCTCTCATTTTTCTGAATTCCAATGAGTAGAGGCCCAACCTCCTCAACCTTTCCTCTTAAATCAACCCCCTCATCTCTGGAATCAATCTAGTGAACCTTCTCTGAACTGCCTCCGAAGCAAGTATATCCTTTCGTAAATATGGAAACCAAAACTGCACACAGTATTCCAGGTGTGTCCTCACCAATACCCTGTACAACTGTAGCAAGACTTCCCTGCTTATATACCCCATCCCCTTTGCAATAAAGGCCAAGATTCCATTGGCCTTCCTGATCACTTGCTGTACCTGCATACTAACCTTTTGTGTTTCATGCACAAGTACCCCCAGGTCCCGCTGTACTGCAGCACTTTGCAATTTTTCTCCATTTAAATAATAACTAGTTGTTCTTTGCTAGCTTTTAAATGCTTCCCAGTCTTCTGTCCTCCCACTAGTTTTGGCAACTTAGTATGCCCTTGTTTTTAATTGGATATCGTCCTTTATTTCTTTAGTTAGCCACGGATGGCTATCTTTTCTCTTACACCCTTTCCTCCTCACTGGAATATATTTTTCCTCAGCGTTGTGAAATATCTCCTTAAATGTACACCACTGTTCATCAACCATCCTACTCTTTAATCTATTTTCCCAGTCCACTTTACCCAACTCTGCCCTCATACCTTCATAGTCTCCTTTATTTAAGCTTCGTACGCTGGTTAGAGATCCAACTTTCTCACTCTCCATCGAATTTGAAATTCAATCATGCTATGATCACTCATTCCGAGGGGATCCTTTACTAGGAGATTGTTTAGTAATCCTGTCTCATTACACAGCATCAGATCTAAAATAGCCTGCCCCCTGGTTGGTTCCGTTACATACTGCTCAAGGAACCCATCCCTCACGCACGCTATGAACTCCTCCTCAAGGTTCCCCTGACCAATTTGATTTGTCCAATCAATATGGAGGTTAAAATCACCCATGATTATTGCTGTTCCCTTTATACAAGCCCCCACTAGTTCCTGGTTTATGCTCCGACCAACAGAGTTGTTACTGTTAGGGGGCCTATAGACTATGCCCACCACTGACTTCTTCCCCTTATTGTTCCTTATCTCCAACCAAACTGTTTCAACACCCTTATCATTTGAGCCAATTATCGTTTCTTACTATTGCAGTGATTCCATCTTTTATCAATAGAGCTACTCCACCTCCTTTTCCTTTCTGTCTGTCCTTCCTGATTGTCAAATACCCCTGAATGTTTAATTCCCAGTCCTGGTCACCTTGCAACCATGTCTCTGTAATGGCTATCAGATCATACCCATTTGTCTCAATTTGTGCCGTCAACTCATCTATTTTGTTACGAATGCTACGTGCATTTAGACAAAGTGCCTTTAAATTTGTGTGTTTACTCTTTTTTCCTGCTTGTTTCCTCTCTCCTTCAAACTCACTTTCTTTATTTTTGCTTTCTAATTCCCTCCCTACTGAATCTATTTTCAGGTTCCCATCCCCCTGCCAAGCTAGTTTAAACCCTCCCCAACAGCAACCCCGCCCCTGCGAGGATATTGGTCCAGGCTCTGTTGAGGTGCAACCCATCCGGCTTGTACAGATCGCACCTCCCCCAAAAGCAGTCCCAATGCCTCAGGAAACTAAGGTAACCACTCTTCTCTGGTTTTGTGCTTTCTGATGATGACTCAGACAGCCAGGGGCCTGCACGTCAGCCTTCCACTGTGGGTGACGGTGGAGAGGATGAGGAGGCGGAGGACACTTCTCTGGATATGACAGACCACCCAGCATCCTCACAGAGTGGGGCCAGCAGCTTTTTGTCAGAAGGCATAGTCGGGGAGATGGAGGTGGGTGATGCTCCGGGACCCAGTGGCCTGCAGCACCGCCAGGGGGGAGGGGAGATCAGGGGCCTGCCCCCTGATCTCCCCTCCCCCATGGGTGAGTGAGCACCAGGCCGACGCTATGGTAGGCCTGCAGACTGTCATGTCGTCAGTGCATGGTGGCATCAATCAGCTCTGTGGTGTGCTGCAGTCACAGTCTGCCCTGATGCAGAGCCAACTTTGAATCCATCATCATCATCATCATAGGAAGTCCCTCAGAATCGAGGAAGACTTGCTTCCACTCCTGAAGTGAGTTCTTTGGTGGCTGAACAGTCCAATACAAGAGCCACAGACTCTGTCACAGGTGGGACAGATAGTCGTTGAGGGAAGGGGTGGGTGGGACTGGTTTGCCGCACTCTTTCCACTGCCTGCACTTGATTTCTGCATGCTCTCAGCGTTGAGACTCGAGGTGCTCAGCGCCCTCTTGGTGCAGTTCCTCCACTTACGGTGGTCTTTGGCCAGGGACTCCCAGGTGTCAGTGGGGGATGTCGCACTTTATCAGGGAGGCTTTGAGGGTGTCCTTGTAATGTTTCCGCTGCCCACCTTTGGCTTGTTTGCCGTGAAGGAGCACCGAGTAGAGCACTTGCTTTGGGAGTGCTCTCACTTGGATTCAACTTGACCGTTGCTATCATGTCTGGGGCCCCATCAGTTGCACGGAGAACTAACGTTGGCCAAATACGGCAGCAATCTGTGCTCAGCCAGATTGCTCCAGATGCTGAGGCTCTGCCCCGGGGGAGTAGCAGTGTGTTGGGCCTGTTGGAACGTGATGTCCACTCTCAGGACTACATCGCTCCACCCTTGCCCCTGCCGCTCTCTGCAACCCATCCACCACAGAGTGCTGCCGTCCATAGTGAGGTGATGCAATCCACAGCCGGTCCTTCCAAGGACCGAGGTGGTACGGAATGTCCTGCTAGGCCATCAGCTATGGCAGCGGCGCCAACACAGCAACCATCTACCAGCCTTGCTGCAGGCACTGAGACCTGAGGAGGAGCAGTAGGCCTGGGAGGGGAGAGAAGGGAAGGGGCGAGAAAGCATTGAGAAAGAGCCGGTAAATATGTGTGCGCTAGTGGCCAGTGTGCGAATGTGAACTAATGTAAATAGTTGCAGTTGGATGAGCCAATAAAGAATTGTGTGATGCTGGCCAGAGATGCTGTCCTTCTTCCATGATGAAGTAATGTGAGTAGTTGTACGTGGATGTGGGTGATAATGTTTCAAGGGGACTGTTTTCAATTATTGTTTGCTGTGGATGATGGTGTCCTTTAGTGCTTCGTTACATCACAAAATGGTGTTTTCTGTAAATAAAAATTTGTTTCATTTGTCACAATCTTGTGTTGCCATTTGAATACTCAGAGGCTTGGAGTGCGGGGTGCAATATCGTCAGCAGATGGCCAGGTGAAGAGGCTGGCCAGGTGAGGCGGGTCCCGCAATGCCAGATGAGTACAATCGATGGCTCCCTGAAGCATGGAGAAGCACGTTATCCTGGCAAAGCCACGGGTGCGCTCATCCTGGTCTTCCCTGGACATGCTGAATTTGATGAAATCCATTCATTTGATGTAGAGTGTATTGGTCACCTGGCGAATGCAGCAATGTACTGCAAACTGTTAGTTGTTACATATATCGCCTATAGGAGACTGGAAGGAGCTGGTAGCATAGAAGTTGTGCCACTGACTGAAATGTCTGCAGAAGGTTGCAAAGCTCCGTGACCACCTCCTTGCAGAACCTCACCCTTCTTAAACAGTGCTTCTTGGATATCTCAAGATAAGAGTAATGCACACGGTAAACCCTGCGTCTGTACAGCCTCCTGCCCCGCCACCTATGGTGTCTCCTCTGGGGAGGATACACATTTGCCCTCAGCTGTCTCTGCATCAGGCGCCTTTCAAGTTGTCGCCACAGGATGACATGGTCTGCGATCACTGCCCCCATAACTTTGCAGAGGTCACAGCGAAACGAAAATGTCATATATTTCTGATATCGAACCCAACAATGTGTCCGAGATATTAGTACTCAATCTGACGAGTCAACAGCAGTACGACACCAACACCCTACTCTCTGTGCAAGCATCAAACGCAGCACTAACTGAGAACTCTGAGCCCCGGCTGCAAGTCCCTTTAATTAATACCATGGATTTGTTTCACCACTTTGTGCAGTCCAACTTTTTCAGGCGTCAGCGATGGCAGCCGTTAAGTGAGGCAGCAAAAGTGAATGAGGCAAGAAGGGCACCAAGGAGGCATTGTACGTGTACTGATGTCATGATTTCCATGGCATTAGGTTACGTTTTTAACACCCTTAAAAAATGACCACCAAATTCCGCGGCAGGCGTCAACAGCGCCAGTCCGAACCGTCTTACGCCCACTTAACACTGGCGGTATCAGCAGGCGGTAGCACCCGAATTTCAATCCCAGAGAGTTAATTATGCAGGTATTGCAAGTAATTAGGAAGGCAAATTAGCCTTTATTGCAAGGGGGCTGGAGTACAAGACCAAGGAAGTATTGCTACAATTGTACAGGGCTTTGGTGAGACCAACCTGGAGTACTGTGCACAGTTTTGGTCTCCTTATCTGAGGAAGGATATACTTGCTTCAAAGGCAGTGTAACAAAGGTTCACTAGATTGATTCCATTGGTGCCATTGGACTCTGACTTTTGAATATTTATGAAGACCTCATCTGCCTGCCTCAGACACCTCCTGAAACCCAGCAGTTAAAATAGTGGGCTGGTGAGAGTGCAGTACAAAAAGGGAGCTAAATACTCTGCCCCTATTTTAACGTACGCATACCCAATTCTTTTCAGGCGCGGGACAGGGGGCAGTTAAAATCAAGCCCTTTGTTTTCTAAACTAGGCTGTCTGACCTCATACATATTGGATAATTCAACTAGAAATGCAATTAATTAATCCTCTTTGACTGGATGACAGTAGCCTGATTGGATCTATGCAGTGGGTGGGCCACTGCCACGGCATATCACTTGTAGCATTTGCCATTATTCGCTCTCTTTCAAGATGAACCTTTCAGTTTCACAAACCAGATCTGTGATTACATGCTGGGTAACCTCTGAAGAGATTTCTGAGTCATTTAGCTCTGCGCAGCATTCACTGGAGTTCGTAAAGCACATTAACTTGTATGATAGTGATTTTATACCTTGTCTTATGGGAATAAAACTCAAAAATTTTTACATGTAGAAAAACCATAAGGGTCATCATCATAGAAGGAGGGCTGACGCCTTGTTAAATAACCTACTAGCAGGAAACAAACTTAAAATGAGAAGAACAATGAGGGGAGAATTTAAAAACAGCTGCAGCGCATTCTGGAGGGGGAGGGTGAACAGCCAGCTGTCATGGTACATATAGGTACCAACGATATAGGTAAAAAATGGGATGAGGTCCTACAAGCTGAGTTTAGGGAGCTAGGAGTTAAATTAAAAAGTAGGACCTCAAAGGTAGTAATCTCAGGATTGCTACCAGTGCCACCTATCTAAATCTCTTTGCAGCCACGGGAGAGGCTGCAAAGAGATTTAGATAGGTTAAGCGAATGGGCTAAGGTTTGGCAGATGGAATACAATGTCGGAAAGTGTGAAGTCATCCACCTTGGGGGAAAAAAACAGTAAAAGGGAATATTATTTGAATGGGGAGAAATTACAACATGCTGAGGTGCAGAGGGACCTGGGGGTCCTTGTGCATGAATCCCAAAAAGTTAGTTTGCAGGTGCAGCAGGTAATCAGGAAGGCGAATGGAATGTTGGCCTTCATTGCGAGAGGGATGGAGTACAAAAGCAGGGAGGTCCTGCTGCAACTGTATAGGGTATTGGTAAGGCCGCACCTGGAGTGCAGTTTTGGTCACCTTACTTAAGGAAGGATATACTGGCTTTGGAGGGGGTACAGAGACGATTCACTCGGCTGATTCTGGAGATGAGGGGGTTACCTTATGATGATAGATTGAGTAGACTGGGTCTTTACTCGTTGGAGTTCAGAAGGATGAGGAGTGATCTTATAGAAACATTTAAAATAATGAAAGGGATAGACAAGATAGAGGCAGAGAGGTTGTTTCCACTGGTCGGGGAGACTAAAACTAGGGGGCACAGCTTCAAAATATGGGGGAGCCAATTTAAAACCGAGTTGAGAAGGAATTTCTTCTCCCAGAGGGTTGTGAATCTGTGGAATTCTCTGCCCAAGGAAGCAGTTGAGGCTAGCTCATTGAATGTATTCAAGTCACAGATAGATAGATTTTTAACCAATAAGGGAATTAAGGGTTACGGGGAGCGAGCGGGTAAGTGGAGCTGAGTCCATGGCCAGATTAGCCATGATCTTATTGAATGGCGGAGCAGGCTCGAGGGGCTAGATGGCCTACACCTGTTCCTAATTCTTATGTTCTTATGTTCTAGTCAGAGTAGGAATGGCAGGATAGCTAAGGTGAATACGTGACTTGAAGAGTGGTGCAGAAGGGAGAGATTCAAATTCCTGGGACATTGGAACCGGTTCTAGGGGAGGTGGGACCAGTACAAACCGGATGGTCTGCACCTGGGTAGGACCGGAACCAATGTCCTCGGGGGAGTGTTTGCTCATGCTGTTGGGGAGGGGTTAAACTAATATGGCAGGGGGATGGGAACCTATGCAGGCAGACAGAGGGAAGTAGAATGAGGGCAGAAGCAAAAGATAGAAAGAAGAAAAGTAAAAGTGGACGGCAGAGAAACCCAAGGCAAAAGTCAAAAAGGGCCACATTACAGCAACATTCTAAAGGGGCCAAGTGTTTTAAAAAGACAAGCCCAAAGGCTCTGTGCCTCAATGCGAGGAGTATTCATAATAAGGTGGACGAATTCACTGCGCAGGCAGCTAATAACGAAAATGATATAATTGGGATTACAGAGACATGGCTCCAGGGTGACCAAGGCTGGGAACTTAACATCCAGGGTATTCAACATTCAGGACGGATAGATAGAAAGTAAAAGGAGGTGGGGTAGCGTTGCTGGTTAAAGAGGAAATTAACACAATAGTAAGGAAGGACATTAGCTTGGATGATGTGGAATCTGTATGGGTAGAGCTGCGGAATACCAAAGGGTAGAAACCGCTAGTGGGAGTTGTATACAAACCACCAAACAGTAGTAGTGATGTTGACGACAGCATCAAACAAGAAATTAGGGATACGTGCAATAAAGGTACAGCAGTTATCATGGGCAACTTTAATCTACATATAGATTGGGCTAACCAAACTGGTAGTAATACGGTGGAGGATGATTTCCTGGAGTGTATTAGGGATGGTTTTCGAGACCAATATGTCGAGGAACCAACTAGAGGGCAGGCTACACTAGACTGGGTAATGTGTAATGAGAAAGGACTAATTAGCAATCTTGTTGTGCGAGGCCCCTTGGGGAAGAGTGACCATAATATGGTAGAATTTTTATTAAGATGGAGAGTGACACAGTCAATTCAGAGATTAGGGTCCTGAACTTAAGGAAAGATATCTTCGATGGTATGAGACGTGAATTAGCTAGAATTGACTGGCAAATGATACTTAAAGGGGTGATGGTGGATAGGCAATGGCAAACATTTAAAGATCACATGGATGAACTTCAACAATTGTACATCCCTGTCTGGAGTAAAAATAAAACGTGGAAGGTGGCTCAACCGTGGCTAACAAGGGAAATTAAGGATAATGTTAAATCCAAGGAAGCGGCATATAAATTGCCAGAAAAAGCAGCAAACCTGAGGACTGGGAGAAATTTAGAATTCAGCAGAGGAGGATAAAGGGTTTAATTAGGAGGGGGGAAATAGAGTATGAGAGGAAGCTTGCTGGGAACATAAAAACTGACTGCAAAAGCTTCTATCGATATGTGAAGAGAAAAAGATTAGTGAAGACAAACGTAGGTCCCTTTCAGTCAGAATCAGGTGAATTTATAATGGGGAACAAAGAAATGGCAGACCAATTGAACAAATACTTTGGTTCTGTCTTCACGAGGGAAGACACATATAATCTTCTGGAAATACTAGAGGACCGAGGGTCTAGTGAGGAGGAGGAACTGAAGGAAATTCTCATTAGTCAGGAAATTGTGTTAGGGAAATTGATGGGATTGAAGGCCGATAAATCCCCAGGGCCTGATAGTCTGCACCCCAGAGTACTTAAGGAAGTGGCCCTAGAAATAGTGGATGCATTGGTGATCATTTTCCAACAGTCTATCAACTCTGGATCAGTTCCTATGGACTGGAGGGTAGCTAATGTAACACCACTTTTTAAAAAAGGAGGGAGAGAGAAAACGGGGAATTATAGACTGGTTAGCCTGACATCAGTAGTGGGAAAAATATTGGAATCAATTATTAAAGATGAAATAGCAGCGCACTTAGAAAGCAGTGACAGGATCAGTCCAAGTCAGCATGGATTTATGAAAGGGAAATCATGCTTGACAAATCTTCTAGAATTTTTGAGGATGTAACTAGTAGAGTGGACAAGGGAGAACCAGTGGATGTGGTGTATTTGGCTTTCAAAAGGCTTTTGACAAGGTCCCACACAAGAGATTGGTGTGCAAAATTAAAGCACATGGTATTGGGGATAATGTGTTGACGTGGATAGAGAACTGGTTGGCAGACAGGAAGCAGAGAGTAGGGATAAACGGATCCTTCTCAGAATGGCAGGCAGTGACTCGTGGGGTGCCGCAGGGCTCAGTGTTGGGACCCTAGTTATTTACAATATACATCAGTGATTTAGATGAAGGAATTGAGTGTAATATCTCCAAGTTTGCCGATGACTCTAAGCTGGGTGGCGGTGTGAGCTGTGAGGAGGATGCTAAGAGGCTGCAGGGTGACTTGGACAGGTTAGGTGAGTGAGCAAATGCATGGCAGATGCAGTATAATGTGAATAAATGTGAGTTTATCCACTTTGGTGGCAAAAACATGAAGGCAGAATATTATCTGAATGGCGGCAGATTAGCAAAAGGGGAGTTGAAACGAGACTTGTGTGTCATGGTACATCAGTCATTGAAAGTTGGCATGCAGGTACAGCAGGCGGTGAAGAAAGCAAATGGCATGTTGGCCTTCATAGCTAGGGGATTTGAGTATCAGAGCAGGGAGGTCTTAATGCAATTGTGCAGGGCCTTGGTGAGGCCTCACCTGGAATATTGTGTTCAGTTTTGGTCTCCTAATCTGAGGAAGGACATTCTTGCTATTGAGGGAGTGCAGCGAAGTTTCACCAGACTGATTCCCAGGATGGCAGGACTGACATATGAGGAGAGACTGGATCGACTGGAGTTTAGAAGAATGAGAGGGGATCTCATAGAAACATATAAAATTCTGACGGGACTGGACAGGTTAGATGCAGGAAGAATTTTCCCAATATTGGAAAAGTCTAGAACCATGGGTTACAGTCTAAGAATAAGGAGTAAGCCATTTAGGACCAAGATGAGGAGAAATATCTTCACTCAGAGAGTTGTTAACCTGTGGAATTCCCTGCCGCAGAGAGTTGTTGATGCCAGTTCATTAGATATATTCAAGAGGGTGTTAGATATGGCCCTGATGGCTAAAGGGATCAAGGGGTATGGAGAGAAAGCAGGAAAGGGGTACTGAGGTGAATGATCAGCCATGATCTTATTGAATGGTGGTGTAGGCTTGAAGGGCCGAATGGCCTACTCCTGCATTTATTTTCTGTGTTTCTATGTAAGAACAATGAGGGGAGAATTTAAAGACAAATTGGCTACTTTTAAGATTGTATTTAAGATGTTGCAAATGTTGTACATCACATACAAGTGGGATGATTATATTAAACCCCAGCCCAAAGAGAGTCAAGTTAAAAACAGTACAAAGGAAGGACACAACTTTCCTCCTGACCACTTCTCTCCTGCAAATGGTGTCATGATTCCATGGATTGACAGTCCTTCAGCACCTTACCAACATGGTCATTCCTCATCTTCAGATGTCAGAAAGTATTGTTTTACAGAGGTGGTCAACAGCTGAAATTAGGTCAGGGCACTAGATTCATATAAAAACACAGAGATGCTGCACTGGGAACACAGTATTCTTGGTATATTTGAAGGATGAGATCCAATGAATAGAACGGCCTTCTTCATCCAACTCCATGTTGTGCATGAGTGGATGCAGACAGGTTGTGTGTGGTGTCATGTGGACTGATCTGCTACTTTCATTCCAGTGTAGAAAGAGGTTTATTCCATGTTTGACTCGATTCTATGCATGAATTATAGATATTATAATATTAGTGCATTAGTTTATTGTAAGATGACATTGAAATTATACACAATTTAAATGGCATTGTTACATACTGTATGAAATAACTGCATGCATTTTTCTTTTGATATTTATTACATTTTGGGCAGAGCAATTTTAGAACAGTAATTGACCAGAAAATTGTTGTTAAAGTACTGGTATACCTACCTCAGATTGACTGATCGGCTTCTCATGGATTGTGGCACTTATGAGCCCCGTTGCCTGTTATTTGAATGGTTTATTTTGTGTAAATCACTGCTTCATGGCATGAATATTGTTTCTTTTTTTCCAATTTCAAAAAGGCTTACCTGGCACATGCATGGAGATGATCTAGAGAGATGTATATTGTGATATCTCAAAGTAGTCCTGCTTGGCTGCTGAGTTTGCTGCATTATCATTTTAGTCCAAATGTTGCAGCAACAATTCCAATTGTTGTCGTTGTGGTGCAATTGCTGCTGCCACTTACAGTCTCGCAACAGATGTACTGAAATGTAGTTCTAGAAGCGGCTCGCTGGATGCAAAATTTGCTGAATGTAAATCACCACAATAATCTAAACTTGTATCCAACAGATATGTTCATAAAAATAAAGCAATGCAAAATTCAAAGCCTAATTGGCGAATGTCCATTTGTCTACTTGTCAGAGTTGCTTTTTCCTCCTTTGACTTCCCACATCATTGGGCAAGTGTTGGTGACCTGACGCTGAGCCCCATCAACATTAAGTCAGTCACTAGGAGGTGCGCAAGAGTGGTCCAGACTAATTGTCTTCCTCCAAATGGGGAGGTGCTTGGCATCCACTCTGTGCCTTCCCACAGCAACACAGCTGACTTCAGACCCACCCTTCCATATTTTTGGTACATCGCAACAGGGGCCTTTATCATCAGGGTAAATGAGTAATGATTCCATACGTCATTTTATAATTACACCTAACTATCATGCTGTGAGCAGCATTCCTCACCAGGATTTATGAAAACAAACAGAACCAAGTTCTTTGGCACTTCACATGCAATTTTACAAAGTAGCCTCATTCATTAAAGTGACTACATTCACTGACTCAACACATTTCTAAATGTAGACAAGTGTGTTATGGACATCTTCAGCAAGTGAATTCCCAAACCACATCACTCAACCAGAAGTTACACTCTGGAAAGTGTCAGACTGTTAAATACAACTGAATGCAAGTAAAACATATACTAATTACATTCATTTGCATTGAACAATTTACATTATGTACCCCAAAATCTTGGTATTAAATTTGAAGTTCAGAGGGTTTACACAGTACAGAAAACAGCAAAGCAAAATACTAACATAAGAAGTTTGAAACATAAAGTAGAAAAAGCCTAATAACTTAACAGGAGATGTGAAGTAGGACAAGCAAGCTGTAACATAAGTACTTCAAGAGAAATGAGTCAACAACATCATTAGTTAATTAAAATACAATATTTATTGGGCATGGATACAATTCTAAAATACACAGCTGCTATTTCTACACAGAACAGGAAAGCATTCCTTCATATAAACACTTGGAAGTTACTGACAGGTTTTATTCTCTATTCATTTGCACACAAGTACAATACAAAAAATGGAACACAGCAAACCAGATTTCATACGAGTTGAGCACCCAGCACATAGCAGCATGACATGGCATTGACTTCAGCCCAAAACATGCCATAAATGGTCTTTGAATGATAAGGTGTGGATATTTGTATTGTTGTTTTAACAGAACTGATTCCATTCTGATTTGTGTATTTTGAGCATCATTTATTTGGAGGTAATGTTTAAAGGAGACACTTGGTCGCTTGAGGATACTGAGTTGCTGCTCATAGGCGACAGGTCGAAAGATCAAAGTATTGTTGAATCAGCAATGAAGTACTGTTACCCCTTCACTATAACGCTGTTTGATTTAATATACCTCATTGATAGTGTTTGACATACCTCATTGATGGTGCGTTCACCAATAGAGAAATCATTTTCCATTTCTACACATTCACCATAATAACATGCTTTTGTACGGTCCCCAAAGACAGTGCTATAGGCAAGATCCATTTAGCTATGAAGCTGTTATTCAATTAGGCATGTAAGACTAGTTTGAAATTTACTAAGTTTAACAGCTACTCATTTTAGTAGCTTACACAGCATATGGCTCCTGTGTTTTCTATTCCCCAAGGACAAAATGGTGAAATGGTGACAGCTAGCAATCTAACACTGCTGGTATTTTGTATCAATATGTGACTAAGAGTGGTAGACACAACATGGATTTCCATTAATCTGCAGTGGAATTGTTTGGTTTCTTGTTTAACACATAACATACATTGCATTGGAAATAAGAAAGTTTCTGCTGCGACACAAAATCTCCTGTAATGTGTCATTAAAAAGGGTCATGTACATCATTAGATGACACGGGGGGGGGGTCCTGATATGCAATAATATGTACATTGATATCGCAGCTTTTAGTTGTTTTACATTGGTTTGCACCAATTTTAGACATAAAAGTGATCAATCCGATTTTCCTGTCAAAGTGAAAAACAAAATAACTATGTCCTGGTTTGAAGATCTGTTGCTAAAATAATTAATTATTGAATTCCATTATTTAATTGTGGGATTGGTAATTGTTATAGTAATGGCACTTAAACTTAACTGTAGAAATTAAGTGATTACTTGCGGTCAAGAAGTACAATATTATGCTATCAGAAAAGATTTTTTAAAATCCACAGCATTAAATGTGGAAAGTAATTTCAGGTAATGCACATTTGTGCTTATTTAATAGCTACATATTGGTAAGTATTCATTACCTTTGCAGAAAGATGAAAAGAATTACAACAGGAATATCATATTTAATTTACAAGTATAATAGTGTAATAAACCCAGAATTCCCTAATCAGAACAGCAACAGACTCAGAGTTCACAAGTACAATTGATCCAGAATACAGCGCAAGCACAAGAAACCGAGAAACCACCAGCCACAATAGTGAGAGATCCTGAATCCAACCACAAATTTAAACAGCCCAGAATTCGCTTGTCAGAACTTCCAAGAGCACTAGGAATTCACTAATTGTAATTAGAAGAGAAGAAGCCGCCACTGGTGCAACATTGGTGTCACAAGTGAAATAAATTCTACAAAGCTTCATTGCTGATGCATTATTCTGTTAATTTTCCAGTTATTTTTCTTTCTTTAAAAGAAATGAGATAGCAATGTGCATTTTAACCGTCATATATATTGCTGTGTAGATGACAACCAGCATCCACTGATCCTATGGCATCATCATCATAGGCAGTCCCTCGGAATCGAGGAAGACTTGCTTCCACTCCCAAAGTGAGTTCTTTGGTGGCTGAACAGTCCAATACGAGGGCCACAGACCCTGTTACATGTGGGACAGACATTCGTCGAGGGAAGGGGTGGGTGGGGCTGGTTTGCCACGCGCTCCTTCCACTGTCTGCTCCTGACCTCTTCACGCTCTTTGCGTGAATTCCCTCTTCCTCCATACTGATAACAGTTCTCATGATGCTGTTAGAAAGTAATTGATATTTGCATGTGTGTGCAACATAATTATTCAAAATACTTAACTAAGAACATAAGATTGCATCTCCAACCATTACATTCTGAGGATGGGGAACCATCCTGAAAGCTGTCAAAGAGAAATTAGGAAAAGGGAAGGTGCAAAGAGACCTGGGTGTCATGGTACATCAGTCATTGAAGGTTGGCATACAGGTGCAGCAGGCGGTTAAGAAAGCAAATGGCATGTTGGCCTTCATAGCAAGGGGATTTGAGTACAGGGGCAGGGAGGTGTTGCTACAGTTGTACAGGGCATTGGTGAGGCCACACCTGGAGTATTGTGTACAGTTTTGGTCTCCTAACCTGAGGAAGGACATTCTTGCTATTGAGGGAGTGCAGCGAAGGTTCACCAGACTGATTCCCGGGATGGCGGGACTGACCTATCAAGAAAGACTGGATCAACTGGGCTTGTATTCACTGGAGTTCAGAAGAATGAGAGGGGACCTCATAGAAACATATAAAATTCTGACGGGGTTAGACAGGTTAGATGCAGGAAGAATGTTCCCAATGTTGGGGAAGTCCAGAACCAGGGGTCACAGTCTAAGGATAAGGGGTAAGCCATTTAGGACCGAGATGCGGAGGAACTTCTTCACCCAGAGAGTGGTGAACCTGTGGAATTCTCTACCACAGAAAGTTGTTGAGGCCAATTCACTAAATATATTCAAAAAGGAGTTAGATGAGGTCCTTACTGCTAGGGGGATCAAGGGGTATGGCGAGAAAGCAGGAATGGGGTACTGAAGTTGAATGTTCAGCCATGAACTCATTGAATGGCGGTGCAGGCTAGAAGGGCCGAATGGCCTACTCCTGCACCTATTTTCTATGTTTCTATGTTAACACACAAGATCTGAATCGTCTCAAAAATTTCCTGTAGCAGCGCTTAGCATAAACTGTAAATTCTAATTAAGGGCATCAACTAGCATAGCTAAAGAGGCAATTTCTTCTGTTCTATAATGCTGCTTTGGTTGAGTGAAAGGATTAATGACTGAATATTAGACTTGTCAGCTATTAACTCGCCATGTTGGGATGGAGAATAATAGAAGGGTTACTAAATTATGTTAAGTGGTTTATAGTTTACATTCTATTTGATTTCCAGTTCATCAAGCTTAATTCCAGTCAGTTCTACATTAAAACTGGAGATTTGTTTTCCAATCTGACCTATTATGGTTGTTTCCAATAAATAGTGAAATTAACCATTATTAATCAAGATGATAACCTAAATTGCTGCATATTAATTTCAATTTTTTTATAACTGCTGCATATTAATTTCAATTTAAAAAAAAATAGTATTCACAAATTCACTGATGCAACTGTCAAAGCTGTGTTCTCAATAAACAGATCAGCAACAGCTTCCAGAATGTTAGCAGTCAATGAATTAAAATTGTGATCTAAAATAAGTAACAGATGTACAAATTCATTGCTGATAAGCCTGTCACAGGATAATGTTTGACATCACATTACAAAATTCAATGTTTTTTAATGGCTGGTATTTAGTATAAAAGCATAAAAAGAACGTATGGCTTCATGGAGTTGGAACGTTTGCAGATGCAGAGGTGCGAGTGGTTTTTTTTTGTGGGTGGTATAAAGGCCCTCTGACTTTCTGAAGCAAGGAACATTAAAGGAGAAGAAACGCGAAAGCACCCAAGGCCACATCAAATGTAAATATTATTTAAGGCAAGGGAAATGATAAGGCCCTCCATAACTTTTTTTACTCCAGTATGTGTCCAAGAAACATACGGCTGCATCCAATGGTTTTGCAAATTAAGATTTTAAGAACTCTCCCAAAGAGATGGCTGGATTCCTGATGGGATTGCTGTCGTTGCTGCCAAAACACAAAGGAATACATTTTCATCTCCACCTCTAGGCAGTAATATGGTGGAGCAGATCATCTGCCCTTTGCAGAACCCATCTGATTTGCATTCAATCAATGGAATGAAAATTGAATGGACGATCTGCCAGTTTACCGCCCAGCCAATGTAGATGAAAATTTACCCCAATGCTTCCCCACCCAGCCTGGGCTCTAAGCACCTCTGATTCATTAAACATAAAAACAACTGAGCCCTGAAAGTCCTGAACAAGAGAGCAGAATTTAGGGCACGACCCAGTTATTCCAGTTGTGCATCCCTTTTTTCAATATCTGCAAAATACGGATGGGGATGTGGGGGAGGGGGGGTTGGGGGATGACGAACATGTCTTGTATACACATTGCTTGCCAGCACTGTATACTGGTAGAAGGGGACCCACCTTGTGGTTTCCTAACGGCAACTTATTTTTCTCTCCGAAAAATTCACCCTTTGGCTAGAAAGACCCGTCATGGCACCTGAATTGAGAGGCATGGTGCTGCGTTGAAATTCTGGGCCCTAGGAAGTGAATGCCCAGGGAGCTTTGTAAATGAGGTACTTGTCCACCCTTTTTGTGCTCATGATTCTGTCTCTGGGATGGGGTCAGCACCAGGGCTGCCAGGCAGGTTAAACTCCTATTCACATCACTTCTAGCAACACAGTGACTTGCCAGAAATTTCAAGGCTCCTATTTCAACATGCAGGTTCAGAAATAAATCCACCTTGATTGGGTCAGGCAAATTGGCTAAATCTTTAAGATGGCATGTCCCGGTCATTGCCAGATCGTATCTCAGAGTGTTCCTTTAACATAGTAAAGGTAAGTACATTTCATAACATGATAAATGACGAATGCTGTATATCCAAGGGCCTACAGAGCAAAATATAAATGAGTGGTTAGGATGACATTATAAAACAAAAAAGTGTGTTCAAACCATCATTTTAACCCCAATATGAAATTAGTCTGTAAACTGCTTTGGTGAATATACTTCATTGAGACCTTTTGGTATCATTTTGGACATTAATGGCCTTTGATCGCCACGTGCTTGATGATATAGAAATTCACAGCACAGAAGGAGGCTGTTCGGCCCATCCTGTCCGTGCCGACTGACAAATAGCTATCCAGCCTAATCCCACTTTCCAGCTCTTGGTCTGTAGCCTTGTTGGTTACGGCACTTCAAGTACATATCCAAGTGCTTTTTAAATGTGGTGAGGGTCTCTACCTCTACCACCCTTTCAGGCATTGAGTTCCACCCACCACCTTCTGGGTGAAAACATTTCTCCTCAAGTCCCCTCTAAATATCCTATCAATTACTTTAAATCTAGGCCCCCAGGTTGTTGATCCCTCTGTTAAGGGAAATAGGTACTTCCTATTCACTCAGCCTCCTCTGTTCCAAAGAAAACAATCCAGCCTATCCAATCTTTCCTCATAGCTAAAATTCTCCACTCCAGGCAACATCCTTGTAAATCTCCTCTGTAACCCCTTTATTGCAATCACATCTTTTCTGTAATGTGGTGACCAGAACTACACGCAGCACTCTAGCTGTGGCCTGACTAGTGTTTTATACAGTTCAAGCATAATCCTCCCTGTCCTTATATTCTATGCCTCAGCTAATAAAGGCAAGTATCCCATATGCCTTCTTAACCATCTTATCTACCTATCCTGCTACCTTCAGGGATCTGTGGACATGCACTCCAAGGTCCCTCTGTTCCTCTACACTTCTGTGTCCTACCATTGATTGTGTATTCCCTTGCCTTGTTAGCCCTCCCCAAATACATTACCTCACACTTCTCCGATTGAATCCCATTTGCCACTGTTCTGCCCACCTGACCAGTCCATTGATATCTTCCACAGGTATGTGACATATTAAAGGACTAATAATGGTGACAAAGTTACTGTAAAAAAATCACAGTCCTCTTGCCTGGGGAACATTATGGAGAGGATGGAGAGAAGGAAGAATTTTCATTTCAAGGAAGATGTCAGCTTTACCTCAGTGGTAACACCCTCACCTCTGCATTAGCAGGTTGTGGGCTCAAATCCCACTCCAGGGCCTTGAGCACATAATCGAGGCTGAGACTTCAGTGCCTTACTAAGTGAGTGCTGCACTGTCAGAGTTACCATCTTTATGATGAGTTGTTAATCCGAGGCCCCATATACCCTCCCAGATGGATGGAAAAGATCCCATGGTACTATTCGAAGAAAAGCAAGAGAGTTCTCCCCGGTGTCCTGGTGAACATTTATCCCTCAACCAACACCACAAAAAAAACCAGATTATCTGATCATTATCTCATTGCTGTTCTGGCACCTTGACAGCAAATTGGCTGCTGTGTTTACTACATCACAACAGTGACTACATGTCATAAGTACTTCATTAGTTGTAAAGCGCTTTGGGACGTCCTGAGTCATGAAAGACACTGAAAGTCTTTCTTTCATTCTTTTAAATGGAGTATAGTTTTACAACAGAAGAGCACACCACTGAACCACTACACCTGTTAAAGAGTACAGTAAAAGTTCTGTGGAAACTAGCTTTCTTTAAATGACAGAAAACTTTTTTTTAAAACCAAATTATATGAAGTACTTTCAATGTTGTATTATCCTGAACCAAGGATGGGGGAAAATAAATTAGCCATAGTTTTTGCTCTTGATTCCGCTACCCCTGCTGTAAAGTGTGGATGTGCAGATTCTGAATGTGAAGTCTGGCTATGATGACCCAGTCAAATACTTCACTAATACGCTCGAGGCTCAAACAGGCAAGGCATCCACTTGGGCAAAGTATGCCAGGGAAAGATAAAAGGAGAAATGTTTCTTAATTCAGTAAGGTTGCATTATGTGCAAATGTAAGGATAGATTTTCCTAGCTCAAAGGCAGCAAACATTAGGATTGCTTGAGTGGAACTGGAAGAGGTTGCCAAGATTAGCCCTGAACGGAGCAGCAACCAAAATGTGCAACCAAATGAACAGAGGGAATTCAGACTACATAGGCATGACAAAGATTAGGAGAGACATGACCTGGTTGTAAACAGAGGATAAAGAGGGGAGGATATGAGAGAGTCGAAGATTGAAGTCAGAGAAGTTGACTTGTATATTATTAAGCTAGCTTGGATATTAAAATTAAAATTGCCATGATCAGTCCCTTCTTTGGCTTCTTTATGTCTGTGATGTTTCCAGGGCAGGCTCGTGCTCATGATTTTTCAATCTATTCAAAACTCTCACTGTATGTCACAAGAGTCCTAACATCAAGGTAGGATTGAAACAGATGTCCCCATGCTTCTCTCCATTTTACATTTTATTTTACAATTGACAAATAAAGGCATATTCATTGAAATATGTATCAGAAACTTGACACAGGGTTATGGGTCAGTACCTCTGGGGCAAGAACCAAAACCTGATGACATCCTTCCAGAGTTACTGAAATCAAGGGCATCTTAGATTTCAAATATCTTTGCTGATGCATTAGTTCCATCTTTTTGTCATGAATTTTGATCAAGTAAGAAATGATTGATTGGTTCTGTTGAATTATTGTCAACGGGTTAATGTTTATTCAGGACATATATACCTGCAGTATAAATTAAATGTTTACACGTGAACATAGCCAGAAGCAACATAGAAATGTTGTGCTAACAGAACCTTTTCAATCTGTTAACTTTCTAGAAAAAGTAACTTTGTGGAAAAGTATTTCCTGCTGTTTGTTTTTGTCCTTTGTTCAAGTCTTTATCAAGGGGCTTTGTGTGTTTTCTATCTCCAAGGCAACGGCTTGACTTTGCAATGTTCTTTAGCGCTGAAAAAAGAAAAATTGATCTCTAGCTTTGTTCTATCTAGTGACAATTGTTCCTTTATGAAGGTAGTGAAATATTGTGTATAACATCTTTTTGGACACATATTACTAGTAAATAAATGGATCAATTAAAAGGGGATGAACATTTCTGCATTTACAAGATTTTAGGAACTGATTTGCAAGGATATTAGAATCTCACTTGTCTGTTCCATTCTATCCTTTCTCTAACCACTGCATTAAAAATAATCACTTGCAGTCTTTCAATGAGACACCTTCATGGTCTCAAGATACACCCACACTCACAACATTCACAGTATCCATGTTAGACTAACAATTCATATGCATAACAAAGGCACTTAAAAAGTAATTAATTGTGGGAAGTGCTTCAGTGCATTTCAATGTGTTAAAGGGCTATATAAATCCAAGTATTATTACAGAAACAAATCAATCACCACGTTACTGGATAAGACTTAGCAAAATGCACCGTATCTCAATTCTTTCGAACCACTTGTGCACAACATCATAAACCAAATGAAATAATGCCACATTCTCATGATCTATCTTACACTTACCAAAGATTTAGTGCCCACAGAAGTGACTTCAGCTTCCCTTGGCTCTAAAAATAAATAAACCATTGATGCCTGTGCCTGAGCCACGGCCTTACAGGAAAGTTGCTGCTTAACAAACAACAGAAACTTTACAGAACTCTCCAGTGTAATTTGGAAAATTGATCACTAAGATTTTCAAAGATCATGCATCAGAATCAACTTCACTGTTTTTAAATTAATATCATTGCCATTCTTTCCATAATTTTGTGATCAAAAAGTTGTCAACTGTAATCAATATTTCAAGGTAAACTAAGTTTGTTTTTAAAACAATCTCTACTATAGTCACATCTTTGTTACAATCAAACTAAGTTTCACAAATAATTTGTTCTTAAATTCAAATAATTTCTCAGGATTCTTGTACTGTATAATTAAATTGATACCCAATTTTATGAGAAGCAAATGTCTCGCCATTTTAAAGTACTTTGGCCTCGAGTTTCTGCCTGAAATCGGTCAAACCAACGTAAAAGATTGCGGAATTTTAAGCGCATGTTCAGTCGAGCGTCAATCAAGTTTCTGTGATTTTTTACACTGGTTTAGAAAACCTTGTGCTGGAAGCCGGCCCCGCCCACAAAACTGGCCACACCCCAATTGAAATAACGAACATGGCGAGTTTCCATTTGCGGCCCTTCAAGGAGGCTCTTCAAATTAAGCTCGTTTTTTTTTAAGTGCACAGTCACTAGTAGGCACGTTTTAAAAGTTTTAAAATAATACAAAAATATTTAATTTACTAAGAAACTGACTAGTGTACACTAATGAAACATAAATAGTTCAGTATGATTGTTTAAAATCATTTTGAGTGATTTGAAATCTGGTTACTCATAGCTGGTGGTCTAGACGCTCTAATCAAAAATGCTTATTTTTTTGAATAAACCCATTTTCAGTTATCTTAATAAAACTGCAGCAGCTTACCAAGCTGAATTATAGCAATTAATATATTTTAATGCAAGAAAAAAAAATGAGGTTCTACAGGTTGAACCTCTCTTATCCAGCACCCTCGGGACTTGGCCTGTGCCGGATAAGGGATTTTGTCAGATGAGGTAGAGTGCTTTAAATTAGATGGTACAGGTACTGAGCAAGAGGATATCAGGGCTGGCTGGTTTGGGGCTGGGAGTGCGGCAGAGAGACTGTGGGGTGGGGGTGGGGGGGAGGTGGTGGATTGCGGGGTCGAGGTGGTGGATTGCGGGGTCAGGCTAGCGCAGCGAGAAAATACTTCAATTTGCTCATGTCGGAGTGGCCGGGAATGGTGTCGGTTGAGGGATGGTGCCGGATAAGTGAGTTTCGGAGAAGGGAGGTTCAACTGTATTACGCTGCCCGATTGTGCCGGTTCATGGAAAATTTAAAGTTTGTGATTATGGAAATTAGTTTGGACGGAAACTTGAACAATAACTTAACTTCGGAAAAGCAACACAATTTCAAGTGCAATTTATGCCCAGATTACCGACAGCACCCAAAGCAGAAACTTTACACCTTTATGTTTTGACACAAACAAATGCTTTGATCTCATTGGAATATGTAGTTAGTTCTTCCCCCACCCCCAAGTAAATATTAATATGACACATAATATAATTTTCATCAAAAGTATGGAGCCAATCATATATATTGGAAGTCACCATTGAAAATAAGCAGGTATCGGACAAGGTGCTATGTTCAAGATCTAAACAACAATGTTAAAAATAGTGGCAGTTTAAATACAGGTTTTAGCTAATATTATAACAAAATACTGAATATCTGACAGGAGTACTGACAGCAACCCAGTCTCAGAGATCAACTGACGTTAAGCCAATTGAGCTTCGCTCTCATCAATGACGACACCATCTGGGTTCTGAGATTGTAGCCCACTGCAAGGCAACAAATAGCTTCTGTGGTTGCTTGTATCCTTGAGTAGACAGGGTACAGGGGGGGAATTTTAACTCCAAAGAATGGGTGTGTTGGGGTCAGGTGGGAAGTTTAAATTTAACTCTGGCTGGTCGGGTGTTGCAGGCCTCGGGAAACCCGACAGCTAATGGAAGGCGAGAACTGCTGGATGCAGGGGGTAAATGCTTTTACACTTACCTTCTGGAACCAGCACCCTGCCAAACCCACCCCCTGCGATCGGAGACTCCTCATGAGGCCTCTGATATCTTCTGACCTCCGATTCTGCCCTCCTCCCAGGCCTCCGCCCCCCGCCCCCCACTGATGATCTTCAGGCCACCCCCCATGTTTTCTGCCACCATTCCCCCCAATGATCAAACACCAGCCCCTTGATGTCCTCTGCCTCCAACCCCCTCCACGATCTAACTCCGGCTCCCTAATGTTCTCTGCCATTCCCACCTCCCCACCCTCCATGATCAAACACCAGCTCCACGATGTACTCTGCCTGCCACCCCCACCACGATCTAACACCAGCTCCCCGGTGTTCTTTGCCTCCAGCCCTTCCCCAATGATCAAACTCCAGATCCCCAATGTACTCTGCCTCCACCCCCATACCGATCAGACTCCAGTCCCTTAATGTTCTCTCTAACCTGCTTCTACCCCGGTCAGACTCCACCCTCCCCAAAGCTCAAGTCCGGCCTCCAATCAGCCCCTGGCCCCCTAGCTATGGGCCTCCACTCAATCTCTCCCTCCCTCCTCTCTGCGGCCTAGTGCTGCAGGCCTATCCGCCTGCAGCCAGCCAGCCTCTCCATCTGGCTGGCTGTGGGTGGGAAACAGAGGTTTCAAATGCAAATCAGGCCCTGCTGTTAAATTCAGTAGGGACTGCGGGAAACGTGTTCTACTGGGTTTCCCGACCGCTTCGAAACCCCCGTCCGCCTCGCGATTCGGGCCTTAGCCTTTTTCTTAATGAAGGAATGACATTTCGTTTAAATTATAATGCAAAATAAAAGCTGCCAGCTGGTGTAAAATTGCAAAGCCTCTATCAAAGAGTATCTGCAGGATTAAAAAACTGCATGTCATGACTAAAAAAAAAATTTCACAAATATATACATGTCTATATCCAACGTACATAGGCTACTGAAGCAGCGAGGCTCAGTTTCAGCTGTCACTTGACGGAACAAGAAACGTGGCACTTAATAGCTCTGTAACAATTTACTTGAAACATTAAGACCTTTGACCCAACAACAGACTTCAGTTTGGATGTGAAGGGGTTCAATAGGTAAATTTGGGAAAATAAGTCCAGAACAAGGGTGCATACATATAAGATAATATGAGACTATCAGATCAAATAAAGAATTTAGGAGTAATTTCCTAATACAGAGAACTTGCTGGCACATGGAGCGATTGAAACAGAGAGCATAGGTGCATTTAAAGGAAGGTTTGATGCATACATGAGGAAGAAGGCAATAGAAGGATATGGGGAAGGGTGAGAAGAGGTAATTAGAGTGCAGGAGGCACACGTCGAGTATAAATGCATAAATGCCAGCATAGACCAGTTGGATTGAATGCTGTAGATTCTACGTAGTTCTATGTACTGTGGTTGTGTGTAATCACTGTGCGACTTAGCTTGCTTTTAGACTTTGACCCCTTCCTATCTCTGTAATCTCCTCCAGCCCCACAACTACCCCTCCCGCTGCCACTCTCCCCCCCCCCCCCCCCCACTCAGAGATGTCTGTGCTCCTCTAATTCTGCCCTCTTGAGAATCCCTGATTATAATTGCTCAACCATTGATGGCTGTGTCTTCTGTTGCCTAGGCCCTAAGCACTGGAATTCCCTGCCTAAACCTCTCCGCCTCTCTCTCCTCCTTTAAGACGCTCCTTAAAACCTATCTCTTTGACCAAGCTTTTGGTCATCTGCTCGAATTTCTCATGTGGCTCTGTGTCAAATTATGTTTTGTAACGCTCCTGTGAAGCGCCTTGGGATGTTTCACTACGTTAAAGGCGCTATATAAATATAAGTTGTTATTGTTGTTGTAGAATACGATCACTCCAGTTCAGCACTGGGACAGGGCTCAAACAAACATTTCTGATCCTAACTTTTTTTTTTACAGAACACAAAGGCCCTGAAATTGGTGGAAGCTAAGTTCCGCCCAAGTACCACCCAAAGGACTGCTGAGATCCTGACGGTACTTTGGGCAGAAGTTTCATTTAAAAATCTTAGATAGACCGCCCGGAGGCAAAAATGGGATTTATGCCCTGAATCTGGGCGGTAGCTCCCATTCTTGGCGACAAATGCAATCCTCGGCAAAGTACCTCCAAGGATTGAGTCGGGCCCAGGGAGAGGGGAACTGATGAAATAAAAAAATTCCCCAAAATAAAAAAAAACACTAGAAATCCTTCAGTGGATCCCATCCACCTGAATCCCTGCAAAAAAAATAAAGAAAGGAAGTGTACTAACCTCTTTTTGCAGGTCTTCATACTTACCATTGAGGTTAGACCTGCCTCCACGTGGTGGTCTTTTCCCCTGTTGCAGCAGAGGACTGCCCGGACCAAACTGGCAGCTCGGCGGGCGGGAGGACACTTATATGCATTACATGCCAGCGGGCGGTCCCCAGCGGTCTTCCCTCCCCGCTGGCAGGAGGCCTCCACCAAACTCGCTCGGAGAGGAGACCGCCCAGAAAATTCGGCGGCAGCGGACGGTAAATCCACCAATTTCAGCTCCAAAGTATTACAGTGATTATGTAGTCTTGGCAGCAGCATCAAAATTGAATGTCTATTATACAGAATCTTTTGAGCAAGTATATGAGGAAAAAAATATATAAAATTCTAATAGCGGGACACCCACCCATCAATTTAGGATTGGTACTAATACTACAGAATATAGTTCTACATCCGCTTTACATAGACATCCTCATTGAATATTTGCTTGAAAGGAGCATCCTTTGATGACTTTTTAAAAATAATAATGGTTGGAATTTTGTGATTTGGTTAACAATGTCGATAGCCTCAGCTCTCAACAGCCTCTGATTTCCCCATTTTGCTCTGATGTTCATTTTTTTGGTAGATATATTATGAAGGATTTTCAAATCGCATGTTTTCGAAGGGCTGCCATCCCTTTTGTTGTCCAGTTTTTGATCAGTTTACATTTTAGAAAATTCTAGACAATTCAAAAAAAGTCTATTTTTCTATTTACTTCTATGGGGGCACTATGTATTAAAGTCATTGGGTCCGAAATTGCCCTGCCCCGTTTGGGGGCGGTAATCATCTGGGCCTGGGACTTTTACCGTCCGGGCTGGAAGTCCTGCCCCCATCATGCAATTGGGCTTTCCACTCCTCAAATGAGGTGGAGTGCTGTCTCAGGTGCTCTGACTCATTGGAGGGGTGCTCCCAGGAAGTCAGTACTACACTGAAGCTCCGCGTAGTGCTGACGTGTTGCAATCCCCCTCCCCTTTGGTGGCTGCCACAGGTCCACCAGGGATGTGCTCAACCAGGGATGCGCCAAAAGGGAGTGCCGGGCTGCATGACGGCAGCCCGGTCGAGGCAAGGGCCGCCATTGTCGGGCCGACCAAAGAGTCGGCCGACAAAATAAAATGGCGGCCCGGGACGCACGTGGCCTCTCCTTTAAGGGGCGCCCTGGGCGGGTGTCAGCGCCCTGAGAAGCTGGCACTGACATTGGCCTGTGCCAGCCTCAAGGCCCGTGTGGCAATTTCTCCCATGGAGTGCAAAGGGGTTGGCGTGCACACCGATGACGTCATCGCCTGTTACACGCTGACACGGTACGCTAACTGCCGGGCAATGCGCTACTGGCAAATCGTCCCCAAAATCTCAGGCGTAGTTTTGCCCGAAGCGCTACCACTGCCCGTCCCCGAGTGAAAAGGCCATTGTGCCCCGTCGCTGATGGGACACCAAAAAGCGGCAATTTCGGCCCCATTAAGTTTTATTGAATTTTCATCAGCAGAAAATCAACCGCGGAATTCAATCCCTTGCATGGTTTTGGATTTGGCGAAAGGTGGTAATCCTATACTCAAACTTTGTAAACAGGGAAGCACCATTTAAGCTACAATGGGAAGATGGGGGAAAACTCGTAATTTCTAAATAATTGCTGTAAAAGACTATATATTTCAGGCAAACACTTGAGGATCAGGTATTGTACAGCATTATCCCCAAGTAGTTTTTTTTAACTGTTATTGCAAAGTGGAATTTTACAGGAGCCTAATTCCCAGGGTTTGTGATATTGTGGACTTAAAGTGGACCTCTATCTATTTCCCTGCTTCAAGTTTGGTACCGATGCCACTCTTTCACATATGAGACTCTATGAAGCATTGGCTTTCAAAAAACGATTCAGCTTTATTTGTGATTGAACCAAGGATAAGGACTCAGTATTTTTTGTGGCACTATATCAGCATCATAACATAATAAATAGGAAAATGAAGACTGTCATCAATTCCACAAATAAAATCGGATTTATCCATTTTTTTCTTTGAAGATATTGCTCTGGTTCTTTAATGCTGTTTCTGTTGTTGCATTAGGATTAGTTCTTTGCAATCAAGGGAAAACAGCCAATGCACATTGCAATATAATATAGCATAACATTGAGACACCTTTCACAGATGGCAAGTGTGGGTTGCACAAAACTAGCTAAACCATAGTCAGGCACCATGAATTCAAACTCGTAAAACATTTAAGATACTATACAAATTAACTTAGAGCAGCATAATATACAATGTGGCCTATTCCAATGTGAAGAGTGACCTCACTTATAACAATTCTATTATACAGATTTTTCTAGCTGATTTAAAATATCCGAATCCCCTCTAAAATTATTCATTTTCTATTAACAATACTGAACTAACTACAGCACTGCCTAACTTTGCTTGTGTTTTTAAAGCCCCTCGGCTTGCAGAAGAATGTCTTAGCTACACAGTAGAAAGAAAGCATCTGAAATAGATAGGAACCATTGCAACAATAGGTCATGCAGGTTTGAGTACAATAACATTTATCATGCTTCCTTCAACCTAGCCTGACAACCTTCAGCCCTTGGAATGCACTTTTTAAAATAATATCCCACATTCCTTGAGTGCTCGTTAAAGTAAAAGTTGGAACATTTGTTATTCTGTATCCGGTGAAGAGCACAAAGCACCATTGCCAGCCACAGCAAGCTTACCTGATAATGTGGGAACAAACCTTGGTGACCCAATCAAATCAGATACTTTATATTGAAAACAATTGCATTTATATAGTGCCTTTAATATAGAAAAAAGTCCTAAGAGGTTTCACAAAGGTGTAATAAGACAAAACTGTTTGTCAGACAAAGAAGAAGATATTAGGAGGGCTGACCAAAAGCTTGGTCAAAGAGGTGGGTTTTAATGAGGGTCTCAAAGGAAAAGAGAGAGTGTTTTAGGGAGGGAATTTCAGAGTCTGGGGCTAAGATGGTTGAAGACATAGCCCTCAATGGTGGGATGCACAAAGTGCCAGAGTTAGAGGAAGAGACAGTTCAAGAGGTGGGGTGACAGGAGGAGACTATACTTTTCGGGAGTGGCTAGAATATGAAGGGATTTAAATGTAATGGAAACTTAAATTGGAGACGTTCGGTGACCGGGAGCCAACAAAGGTCAGCGAGGACAGGGTGAGCAGGTCGTGATGCCAAATTGAATTTGGGAAGCGGAGTTTTGGATGAGCTGAAGTTTACAGAGGGTGAAAATTGGAAGGCCGGCCAGGTGAATGTTAGAACATTTGAGTCTGGAGGTGACAAAGACATGGATGAGGGTTTCAGTTGTAAATGGGCTGAGGAAGGGGCAGAGGTGAGCAGTCTTTGCAATGAAGAGTATATGGATCAGAAGCTCAGCTCACTGAAACTGTGGCCAAGAATGAGCTTGGAATCGGTGGCAAAGGGGCAGCATTTTTGGATGAAATTGGTGCTCATCCACAACTGGATATTGGACAAAGTATTTAACAACACAGAGGCAGCAGAAGGGGGCTGGGGAAAGATGGCAGCAAGGTAGTGCTGGTAAAATCAGAATGGTACAACTAAGAAATTCAACCACCTTACTGGCCACGTCAAACCCAAACTATACACTAAGATACCTCATTTCTGGGTCCTGGGTAACCAAAGCAATCTATCACAGGGTGTTGATAGGTTAAGTTGCTGTTCAGTGGCAATGTGCATGCAGAGAAGTTGCTCCAAAAAAATTCAACTTTAGCCTTTGAAAACTTCATCCTAGAAGTATAGACCTGGCCTGGAAAATTCTACTTGCTGACTAGTCTGGAGCAAGTTCCTCTCCAACTTTTATGAACTGAAAAACCCCAAATTTATGATCTTGCAAATCAAACATAGATGTAAGCCCGTTATTTAGCCTAGACTATTAGCGCAGAATTTGAGGGATATGAGTATCAAATTCACACGGCTCAATCAAAATTTGAGATTAAAAGACATTTTTCCCGACAAAATTATGAATTTGTGGAATGGATTCCCAGATGAAGCATCAAATAATGTCTTGATTACAGCTTTAAAAATAACTTGAATGAACGTCTAGCTTGGAACGGAATTAACAGCGATAAGAACAAGTACAGTCAAAGAAACCTGAGTGCCACATGGAACATTATATTTTGAGCTGCAGGCACTATGGAAATGTTATGTCAAGGAAGGGAACTGATTATAAATCAATGAAATAACATGCAAGTTTGAAAAAATATTCTGGAGTTTTACTGGATTTACCTTTGGCACAAGGAGAAGACCCATTCTTCAAGAATTAAGATAGTTGAACAGAGGCCATGATACACTATCTGTGGAAGTGCAATTTTGCATTTGCCTATGTTTCACAGGAGAATTTCTCCTCACCGTGCTTGCTGTTTAAAAGGGCCTTTTGAGTCTCTATCCTATTTTAGAAATTGTTTTATTCAAGGTGTAGTTTGGGTATTAACTTCATCTGGTTAAAGTCCAAATCACTTATTTTAGTTTAGATAAAAGAAAAAAATTACTCATGAACAGCAAGTCATTTTAGCACTTTCCATGTCTGAAACTTGCACTCTCTATGTATTGTATTGTACTAGTCTCTGAGCACAGAAATGAATGAATTCATGAAGTTTCATTTTTAGGGCTGACTTTTACTGAGTAATGGATTAAGACATCAATGCAAGGATGCATTTATCACAGAAATGGATTTGAACCCAAATCTCAGAGATGTTGAGATGACAAGGGCAGCGCTGCTGAAGAAATAAATGATGCCAGTTGGCTTTGGTAATGCTCAAAATAATTCCCTTAATATATGCCCTCATCATTCTTAAATTAAAACATTTGTTTACCCATCTTGCATACCAAGCGTTAAAGGGCATATTCAAAGTATAAATTGCCAGAGGATAGATATGAAAAATATAGCAGCAAAAGACACAATATTAATACCACTGTTTCAGTAGTTAATTTACTTAAGTTGCCAACACGGAGTTGGCAAAGCTTTCATTTTTATACATAACAAAAAACAATATCAAGGTTCTTACAACAAATTTGTAATGATGATAACAGTAAGAATTTGCTCAAGATGAAAGTAAAGCATGCACGGATCTAGAAGACAAATATGAATGTGCTCCTGTGCCAAAGCCCTTCAATGAGCAGAACTAGAAAGTTTATTTTTCAGCAAAAGGCTGTTTGTGTTTGTTTTCTTTTACATTCACATAATGGTGTCTTCAACAGCTGAAAGAAGTGTGGTTCAAATGGATGAACAAAAGTCAAGTATGATTGGTTTCTTTGTATAGTCACTGTGCCTGCAACATACAATAGTAGGGAGAAGAAACCGAGAAAGAAAAAGCATTTGTCAATCGAGTTAACTTGATATGTGATAATATTGAAATTGTAAAAATGGATAGCTACAAATATGGAATTGTCTTCCAGGATAGTGGAAACCTAACATTTGACATAGTTCAATAAATCTCAAAACATGAAATGGTGCTCAAATGCTCCGAGTTTATCCAGTGAGTACCTGAGTCATACATACCAGGAAAGACCAAGGTTAGATCCCCATTCTGTGCTAAGATAACTAATCACACTTGGGGTGATGGTGGTGAGGATGACTTCACTGTAACACTCGGGATGTGGCTCAGTAATATCAGTGACCCTTGCTGGAAATGTGCATACTAGGACAATAAGTGAGGATGAGATTGGTATAGGCTGTAATGACTCAGAGGACAATGGCCTAGGGGAAATGCGAGAAGGACTGGGGGCCATGGATTGGGAGAGGAGCAATGAGCAATATTGCAATCAGAGGCTGAGGTGGAGGAGAGGAGGCTGGGAGTCTGGAGCGGCTTGTGAGCTTTTGTTAAACATGGGGTCAGAAGGAGCACTCCTGCTTCTCCTGGCTCCACATTCAGGTAAGTAAAAGTGAAAAACTTATCTCGCAGATGGCTCCAAGGTCTGGTTTTACTGAGTGCATTTGGTGCTGGCGTATCAGGAAAAACCTGTCTTGAAATGGGGCCTCAAACAGGTGTTAGGTTCTTTACATATGCAAATAAAGAGTCTAATGCCTGCTTCAACTGTGGGCTCCGGAAGCCTATTTTTTCCTTTCCCAATATGGCAAATAGCGCACTTTCAGCCAGAAATCCGCATGCACTTCCTTCCCGCCATATTGGTGACTTAGTAGTGCCCGAAAAACCAGAGCTGCGCGACCGAATTCTTAGACCAGTAATTGTGAAGGCTCACACTTGAATAATGGTCATTGGGTGAGGCGTCAGAAGGTGACTGGTACCCAAGGAATCACAGTCCAGTAAGGAGTCAAACAAAATAAATGGGAGAAAACTGGTATGAAAAGAAATAAATAAATTAGGCTGGCAAGAGAGCCAATTTCTGGTTTGACTGGCAAAATGCATTTCAATATAGACTAATCATAAATCATATATAGTATGTTGATAGAAGTATGTGAAAACATGCCTTGACATCTAAATTATATCCCTCTGGATATAGAAACAGAATTCAATATCTGTTGCTGTGACAATTCTACAGTCTATCTGTGGTCACAAATCAAATGAAGGTAATAACTTATGGCTTTTGTTATATTTTATATTTTAACTTAACTATAACTTATGGCACATAACATTATTGATAATAGAAACATACAATTACTGGCAATGATTAACTTACTTACTTGAGTTATTTTACACCTTCCATATTCCACTTTAACCTGTAACAAGATAAAGCATTTTGACAAAACTCTGTATAGTTTAGGTCTCTCTCTTCCAGACAAATTTCCTTGTTCTGTTCAGGAAGCTGACCAGTCTGCACCAGCTTATGTAAATTTCTTATCTCCCTTGTTGCAGGTCAATTACAGATCCAAATAATATAAAGTCCCAAGTTCAACCTTGTTGAAACAAATTCTCATCACAGACACTTTCTGGATGATCCCAGTTTAAGTGATGTTATAAAAAGAGAGCTGCTCAGGTCTCAAGCAGATGAATCCTTGGGGATTTATTTGTTTTGAACCCATTTAGTCTGTCTCATTTATGGCACAGTGATTGATTATATTTGGGATATCTTTATTTAGAGAGAGCATGTTGTTCATGCCTTCCCTTGTGAATACTTGGGAAGTAGACATTCAGTATAGTTACTATAGAGTGCTCATCCTCAGTTTGAAGCCCATTTGCACCTTCAATGGTTTTCACCTCTTCTCTGACTGCCACATATTTTGTTCTGCTACACAAATGTGCCACATAATGGGCCCAAGTTTCCACAAGAAAAAAAACGGGCGCCCCTCTCGTTTTTCGCGCCTAAACGGGGCCTAAAAAAATTCTCGGTATTCTGCACCTATTTACAGGTCCTGTGGCACTCGGCGCAGCCGGCACGAGCTGTGGGGGGGGCGGAGCCAGGTCCCTGCGCTGAAAACAGTGCCGGGACCTCTGCACATGCGCGCTACAGTCGGCACGCAAGTGCAGTAGCTCCAGGCGCCGAACTGTGTGGGAGGGGCCCGAAGCACACAGCCCCTAGCCCTGGCCCAATGGCCTCACTGGGGCTGCGTGAATGAGGCTCCTCCCACGGCCAGCTCCTGCTCCCCGCCCAACCAGACCCGACACTCGCTCTCCCCCCCCGCCCCGACCCGACACCCGAGACCCGCTCCTCCCCGCCCCGACCGAGACCCGACACCCGCTCTCCCGCCCCCCCCCCCGCCCCGACACCCGCTCTCCCCCCTCCCCCCCCCCGCCCGCCCCGACACCCGCTCCCCGACCCGAGGCCCGCTACCCCCCCCCGACCCGACACCCGCTCCTGTTCCCCGACCCCCCCTCTCTTCCCCGACCCCCCCCTCCTCTCTTCTCTCCCCCCTCTCCCCTCCCCTCCCTCCCTCCCTCTCCCCTCCCTCCCCCTCCCCTCCCTCCCTCTCCCTCCCTCTCCCCTCCCCTCCCTCTCCCCTCCCCTCCCTCCCTCTCCCTCCCTCTCTCCCCTCCCTCCCTCTCTCTCTCTCTCTCCCCCCCCTCCCTCTCTCTCTCTCTCTCCCCTCCCTCTCTCTCTCTCTCTCTCCCCCCCACCTCCCTCCCTCCCTCTCTCCTCTCTCCCTCCCTCTCCTCTCTCCCTCCCCTCTCTCCCTCCCTCTCTTGCTCAGCGGCACGAACAACTGCAGAATTCTCCTTGGCTGAAGCACTTTCACACAGGTAGGAAGATGATTTATTTAATCTTTTCTTGGCTTATAAATGTTTATTCAGGTTGGATTTATTTGTATAATATTTGTAGAAGTATAAATAAGGATTTATTGTCGAATTTAATGAGTTCCCTTCCCCCCCACCTCGTTCTGGACGCCTAATTTGTAACCTGCGCCTGATTTTTTAATGTGTAGAACAGGTTTTTTCAGTTCTACAAAAATCTTCACTGGCGCCATTCTACTTTAGTTTGGAGTACATTTTCACTGTGGAAACTTTCAAATCAGGCGTCAGTGGCCGGACACGCCCCCTTTTGAAGAAAAAATTCTGTTCTAAACTAGAACTGTTCTACCTGACTCGAACTGCAGAAAAGAAAATGTGGAGAATTGCGATTTCTAAGATAGTCCGTTCTCCACCAGTTGCTCCTAAAAATCAGGCGCGAATCATGTGGAAACTTGGGCCCTATGAGACAGAATTCTAATGACGTGAGATCAAATAAGGAACAAGCTAAACAACTATCAAGAAAACTGAGCAACATAAAACAATAGTAAGGGTTCCGACAATATTTAGGCATGAACAGCCCGGATACATAAATGATGGAGCCTATCAAAATACATGTGCCTGGTATCGATAGCCATATTTGAAGTTGAATTTATTAAATTTTTTATTAGATGTTATTACAGTTTCTATTAGGAATTTACACTGAACAATACATTGCACCATTTTGGATTTGTGATTGTACACCATTTAGGCTGTGAAGTCGCACAAAAGGGAAAATTTATGAATAAATAGGAATGACTTTGATAAAATACAGTAACTGTAGTTTGTTAAACTGCATGAATAAATAAACATCTCCAAACAGCTTTTTGTCTTAAAAACCACAAAAACATAAGCTGCATATAAAATCTGATGTATACATAAATTAAATGATTTGTTTTTAGGAAATAAAATCTGTAGTGAACCAGCAAGTTTGGTGAATTAATATAATTTCATGTCAATCTCTTCGATCCTTAGGCCCCAAATTTCCCCAGCCGCTTAGAGTGGCATAGTTAGATGTGGTGCGCCGACTTCGTGGGGGAAAAAAAGCGGCAAAAATTTACCTTTCAATTTGGCTGCTCCCTCGTCGTCCAGATTCATCGGCGTGGCACTGCAGAGCCTGGGGAGGCGGTGGAGCTTCGGCTGCACTTGCTCGGCAGGGGGGCGGGGCTTGTGCCCAGCGTTTTGTGGAGTGCCGGCAGGGGGACGCATGACCGTTTGAGCGTGCGCGCATGCGCAATGGGCGGTTCAGCTTGCGCGCATGCGCAGTGCAACAAGAAGCTTGGCAATCGGCCAATTATAGGGAGAGCGTCCTCAGTATCATTGGCAATGGACTAGATATAAAGATAAGGTTTGAATATTGATTTTTGCGTGGCTGAAGGAGTGGAAAGGAGTGCTGGATAGGTGGAAGAAATGTGTGAAGTGTGATTTTTGAACATTACTTGCATTTGAGTCCAATAGACGAATGGCGCAAGAGTGTGCAAGATGAACCAAGAATTTCCTCCATGAGGAAGTGGAGAAATTAGTGACTGTAATTGAGGAGAAATGGCTGGAGCTGGATATCAGCAAGAGTGGTCCGTCAAAAGTTTCACCCAAGAAAATGAGAAAAAGATGGAACCTCGTTGCAGAAGAATACTCCGCAGGGGTCAACACCACAACATCTGGAAGCCAGTGCAAGAAGAAATGACAGGACATTGGTCAAGTAGTGAGTGTAAGTAATATCTTCATCTTTAAATTGAATTGCAATGGAAAATGTGACCATCTGTATGTGTCCCACCCATCAGAACCGCACCATGTCTGAAAATTAGTATTTTCATCTTTGCAGAAGAAATTGGCCAACAACAAAAGGGAGAGAACTAGAACAGGAGGAGGTCCGCCAAATCTGCACCAACTGGAACAGAAGGTTGCTGCCTTGCTGAGTCGCACCGGCAGAAAAAGAATCAGCTCTGCACAAGCTGGACCCACACATGAGGATGAGTCATTAAAATGCATAGTCACCCTTCAAATTAACCTGCTGACTGGCCTGCTACACATGAGACTACTCATGCCACCCATCCTGCCCCCTCCTGTGCTGCTAACCATTTGACTGTTCTGTTGTATTTTGCAGAGACACTCCTCAAGATCCTGAAGATCCACCAGAGGATCCAGATGCGTGCGCTCCAAACCAAGGTGGGTGGGGGGAGGAGGGGTCCATGGAAATGTGTGCTCGGGAGAATGTTGACCGCGATATGGATCAGGACATAGCACAGGGCATCACACTGCCAGAATCCTCCATGAGCTCCTTGGCAACATTCCATGGGTTCACACCTTCCGAGGTCACGGGTCCCAGTGGTGGTCGAGAAATGCATCTTGGGACACCCAGTCCCCTACCGTCCCAGCCTGCACCTTGCACTGGAGGGGTGCCACTAGGCAGACCCACAGCGAGGGGAAGGAGAAGCCGACCAGTCTCTCCTGAGATGCAGCCCTCAGCAGAGGTTAATCAGGTTGTTTCATTGGGCGAGGAGACCAATGCCCTCACAAGATCACTCGTGGCGGCCGTCAGTGGGGTGCGTGATGAGGTCGCGACACTGTCGGGTAAAATCTCTGCACTGAGACGAGAACTGAGGGCGGGCATTTCAGAGAGTGTGCAGACGATGGCAGATGCCATGAGGGAGCTAGCTTCTGCAATAAGGGCACAAAGGCCGGATAAACAAATGCCACTCCCACTTCAATCCACGCACCAGCCACCGGTCAGACACAAGCCGGGCCCCCAACCCCCTCCACCACCATCACCGACTCTATGAGGAAGTGCACTTTCCCCGAGATGTGGGTGAGGGATGGGTGCAGCCTTTCTTTGCTGTTGTTGTTGTTGTTGTCGTTGAAGTGCACTGTAATATTTCCAATAAAAGATATTTTGCACCAAAACTGAATCATGCTACATTAGGACCACGCAACATTCAGGGCCAATTGTAAAAAGTAAAAATCCCTCACCCCTATAGTCATGCGTGCCTGCCGCCCCCAGCCCTGGCGGGAGGGCTAGCCGGTACGTTCTGCAGTCGGCAAGGTAGGACTGCTCTATTTTCAGTAGCTGATTTATCTTTCATTTATTTTTGATGATGTTGTGCAGCTGTTGTGCTGAAGATGTTGTAATGTTGTGCTGATGTTGTGAAGGTCTTTAGTGCTTTAGAATCCTCTAACTCACCTTCGCACCCCACCCCTCCCCCTGCCCCAACTTTGGCTACCTGCGCTGATTTCTTAAATGTAGGTAAGATTTTTCTGTGCCTACAAAAGTGGCCACATACACTGGCCTAAGTTAGTTTGGAGTAACTTTCAGCTGGCCAAATTTGCTTCTATGGCCAGAAGAGGCGTAAGTGGCTTGTCACGCCCCCTTTTGGAGAGAACAAACTAAACTAGAAAAAAACCTAACTAACTGACTTACATTGGAGCAAGTTAAATAGGGAAATTTGCGATTTTTAAGTGACTCCAAAAAAAGCTACTTACTCCAAAAAAAACGGGGCAACTCTTGGGGAAATTTGGGCCCATAATTCGAGATCAAATTAGTGAATAATTAGAACTGCATAAGATAATTGGACATGTGCCTAAAGAGGACTAAGTTGTAGGCATATGGGGGGAAAAGCTGGGGTGTGGGACTAAATTGGACAGCTCTTTCAAAGAGTTGGCACAAGCACGATGGGCCTATTGGCCCTCCTTTTGGGCTGTAAGATTCTATAGTAAAAGACGGTAGGTTGAAGAATTTGCTAAAGACATGGTCTGTTTCACAAATTTAAAAGAGTTTTTTTAAGAAGCAACGGACCCTGTAGATAAAGGGAATGTAGATGTAATGTATATGGATTTTAGAAAGCGTTCGACAAGTAGGTTTGTTACTAAAATTTAGGCATTTGGCACAAGAGGAAATGGAGCAACAGGAATAGAAAGTTAGTTAATGTACAGCAAATAAAGGGGCTAAAATTGCCCCGAGCTGGATTTGGGGCGGGCATTTCGCGAGAAGTGTTTTCTTTTTGCACTGGCACATGAAGCACGGATTTGGGCTCTTTGTTAAAAATAAATGTTACCTGCCATCCCCCCGGCAGTGCCGCATCACGCTGACGTCTCGCAATGTTCCTCCTCTTCTTTTAAAGGGGAGGGCCGCTGCAAACTCTGCAGCCTCTTTAATGGCGCCCACTGGGTCATCAGGAAGGTCGTCAGCTGGGCCAGCTGCCTGGCATCCAAGAGGAGGTGCCAGGCTGCATATTGGCGGCCCGGCCACAACAGCGGCCGCCATTGTCGGGCTGACTGAGAAGTCGGCTGACAGAAAAAAAGATGCCGGCCACCGCGCTCCCTTTTAAAGACGGCCTGGGCTCCACAGCCACCACAGCTTCTCACATCACCCCTCACTGACCTCACGTCCCGGGGGGATATTTCCCCAAAGGGGTTGGCGCGGGGCGATAAGGGGTTGACGCCCACAGTGATGATGTAATCGCCATGCGTGCACATGAGGTGTGCTAATTGCGGGTCACGGTGCAAACCACTTTTCGTCAGCGGAGCCCTAGGGACAATTCCGCTTGGGTTGATGTGGCCACCGCACCCGCACGCTAACTCATCAACACTCCATTAGCGCCGGCCGGCAGTACTAACTGATCCTGCGCAAAAGGGCAATTTCAGCCTCAAAGTGTCAGGATTAATGGGTGTTGTTTGGATCAGAGATGGATTGGTCACGGTGTACCTCGGGGTCAGTGCTGGGTCCAGGTTTGTTCTTGATATGCAGAAATGATCAGGAACATTATATTGAAATTTAATGATGACATGAAAGTAGGGAGTTTGACAAACTATGAGGCAGACTGTAAAAGAAGTTAGGATATATGTCAGATGGTAAATGCAATTTAATGTGTAAGAAGTGTGAGGTGATGAATTTTAGAAGGAAAAACAAGGAATGGGAGTATACACTGAATGGAATGATGCTGAACGATCTGGAAGAACAGAGAATGATTGGTATGGGCATGATGTGAAATTGGTGCTGGCAGATCATTCTAATAGGTCAGGCATGAAGCCAGTGCTACCTGCGCAGCTTATGGCTGCACACCTGTTCAGGGGTGAGAAATCGGGTCCTTCTGTTGCCACTTAAAGGCAGCCAACACCTCTTAAAGGGAAGGTGCATTGTCGCTGTGGACAGCAGGGAATGGTTGTGAAGCAAGAAATGGCTGCAAGACTTGTAGATTGGGCCTCCAGTTTCTCCGATACTGCTTTGGATGCCCTGGTCCAGGATGGTGAACAGGAGGATGGAGATCCTGTTCCATCCAGTGTGGGGGGGGGAGGTTAGAAAGCCCTCCCAGCAACACCGCTGTCGCCATTGGGCTGTGGAGGTCAATTTGAGGAGTTTAGCTCCCAGGACGCGGCTGTAATATCGAAAGAAGTTTAATGACTTCACCAGAGTTATTAAGGTAAGATTCTCACCACACCTACTCTCTCTTCATACCTGAACCACTTGCAGCCCCACTGCTCACAAAACTCCCCTCACCCGCTTCCCTTCACTTTTCTACAAGCACTGCGTCACACTTCATTCTATCTCCTTCCCCTCCTACGGACACACACTGCATCTCCTATTCTCACTGCCATCACTACCCTCACCTCACATCTTGCACACATCTGCACAATTTACCATGACAGGCACATGCTCCAAAACAGTTATCAAAACTGCCAACTACACACTCCCTTCTTCCTTGCAGGGGAATGCCCTCTCCACCATTTGAGGTGGACGTGCATCATTGCAGAGGGCAAATCATGGCTACGGTGAGACATTGCACAGGATCTCTCCACCCCTCTTACTTCTATCCTGTCCTACACACTCTATGTGACAAACGGCAGCTGCTTTCAGCAGCTACTCATCTCTCGCTTCTTACCCTTCTCCCTCTCTTTCATTTCAGGTGTGAAAATATCGATGCCCCTTCGCCAGAACAGGAAGAGGAGGACTGCCTTCCCGAAGATGCAGCGTCATTCAATCTGACCATAGAAAGCGCCAGCTCAGAGACTGGCATCATGCATACTTTAGAGGATAGTCTGCAGGGGGAGTCTTCACATGATGAATCAGCGGGCACAAGTATGCAGGAGCTTGGGCAGGGGATAGGATGCCACAGGTGCTAAATCATCGGAGAGTCAGATCCCATATTAGCTCTTCTGCAGAGGACTCAGATGCTAACTTTGATGGCCCAGGCTACCGAAGAAAGTTGATGGACCTACACCAGGAAGTGATAGGTGTACTGGGAAGCCAACCAGCCAGTTTGCGCACAATGACTCAGAGCCATTGGAGGAGTCCAGTTCCAACCTGTGTTGGGGTTTTGTGCAGAGGATGGATCGAGAGGTCAGTAAACACAACAGTAGGGCCACCATGATGGTGACCAAAACACCCAAATACAGCATAATAAATAAATAAAACACCTCACATATTTAAAATGAATTGAAATTAAATGTAATTAAATGTTTTAAAAAATTATATATATTTTTTGGAATTTTTTTAATGTGTTTTAATAGTGTTAAAAATAAACTTACCTGAATGCACAGGGTTTTTACGATAGAAATGTGTATTTAAATTTAACTTTTATATGTTTTAAGACTCTTACGCGAGTAAAAGTAGGTGATGGGCCTGCTTTCACCAGGTGTAAGAATTTGAAGGACATTCATTGGGCATGAGTTGGGCAAATAGCCCAATCTCTCCCGCGCGAATGTCCTTCTCCCGGGGATGCAGAGGATCTGTCAAGAGAAATCTTTGACAGATCCAGGAAGCCGGTTTTCAGCGCATATGCACTGAACCCCAAAAAATTGCTTTTGCGATGCCTCGCCGGGACCATGCGCACTTCGTACGGACCCGGTGAGGCCGAAATTTTAGCCACATTAAGTTTGATAGGATGTGTAGAGAAAGATTATTTACTCTGATTGGGAAGTCAATGAAAAAAGGTCATTCATTTAAAATTGTCACTAACAGTGTGGAAAGCATTTAGTAGAAAATCCTTTATGCAGAGAATTAGAGCATGAAATATTTTGCCACAGAGAGCAATTGAGGCAGAGACCATTGCATCTTTTAAAGCAACATTAGATAAACATTTGAAGCAGAGAAAGATATAGAGCTATGGGAATAGAGCAAAGTAATGGTATTATTTTGGATTGCTCGAGCAAAGGTTTGGCACAGACAAGATTGGCTGAATGGCCTCTTTCTGTGCTGATAATTTCTATGGTCAGTTTCAACCAACTAATCCAGACATGCTGGGGCTTTACTCAGCTTTCCCTGCAGGTGCCTGCTCATTAATGCAGACTGGTTTCATTTATTGAATGTCAACATTTCAACACAACATTAAGTTAACAAAACAATTTAAAAACAATTATTCATGGTAAAGCCTCAAGCACGGTCTGATTCTACTTTATGTACTTACCCCTTTCTTTTCCATTCTGCAGTTTTTCTGCTTCCTCCTCATCATCACACCCTTCATCTGCTGAAAAAACAAGGCAGGTAAGTGACAGTGCTCTGTGATAGATGGCAGTTGCCTATACAGTGAAAACAGCCCTGCTAAGTCACACTGAATAAGTGGCCAGCTGATCAAAGCCAGACAGCAGTTCTCATGTTTCTTCAAGTAGATTCTGTGCTGAGCTTCTTTAATAAAAATCATTAAAATTGACAAAGTGATTGAATGTTCTAGCTCGAGTTCAGCATTTTTCAACATTGATTCAGCAACCGTTAAGGGACCAGAGAAGAACATTTCCTCCTCTGTGGTCGGTGTAGCTAAGTTGTAACAGTGTTTCTAAAAGGACGCATTTACAATTTTGCTATGCCTAGTGCACAAAGGATATCTCCCACTCTGTCACATCATTTTGAAAGATTTACTGTATGTGTTAGAACTTGTGAACATTTCAGTTAACAATGTTTCGATAGCAACACTGAGCTTGTACCGTATGAATTCATCTGATTTGGAAAATGTGTGTACCAGAAAAGGTCAACAGCAGCAAGCATTCATTCCAAAGATGGAGCTTTATCCCACTTTTATTAACTTTAGACTGTGCTGAAACTTAACTGTGCTGACAAGCATATAAAGTTTGAATGATATAAGTTCCAGTGTTAGTTTATTTGGATACAGCAATTTTGGGGGATGGGGAAGAACTGAAGCGATTAAAACTTGGCTATTTACAAAGCCAAAACCTAATGCCAATCATAGGCAGTCCCTCGGAATCGAGGAAAACTTGCTTCCACTCCTGAAGTGAGTTCTTTGGTGGCTGAACATTCCAATACGAGAGCCACAGACTCTGTCACAGGTGAGACAGATAGTCGTTGAGGGAAGGGGTGGGTGGGACTGGTTTGCCGCACATTCTTTCCGCTGTCTGCGCTTGATTTCTGCATGTTCTCGGCGATGAGACTCAAGGAGCTCAGCGCCCTCCCGGATGCACTTCCTCCACTTAGGACAGTCTTTGGTCAGGGACTCCCAGGTGTCAGTGGGGATGTCGCACTTTATCAGGGAGGCTTTCAGGGTGTCTTTGTAGTGTTTTCGCTGCCCACCTTTGGCTCGTTTGCCATGAAGGAGCTCTGAGTAGAGCACTTGCTTTGGGAGTCTCGTGTCTGGCATGCGAACTATGTGGTCTGCCCAGCGGAGCTGATCGAGTGTGGTCAGTGCTTCAATGCTGGGGACGTTAGCCTGGATGAAGATGCTGATGTTGGTGCGCCTGTCCTCCCAGGGGATTTGTAAGATCTTGCGGAGACATCGTTGGTGATATTTCTCCAGCAACTTGAGGTGTCTGCTGTACATGGTCCATGTCTCTGAGCTATACAGGAGGGCAAGAATTACTACAGCCCTGTAGACCATGAGCTTGGTGGCAGTTTTGAGGGCCTGGTCTTCAAACACTCTTTTCCTCAGGCTAATATCAGTACAGTGCCAACCAGTAAATGAGGTACCATCTTTTTCAAGAAAGAGACTTGCTACGACAGCTACTGGAAGGCACAACATAAAGGCCTGGTTTGAGATCATCTGCAGTATCCAGGATTCAATGCCTTCCATAATTGGGTTGCAGAGAGACAAGCAGGTACTGCTGAAGCTCCTTATCTCCCATTGGTGGACTCACTGCTTTATGGGTATGGTATGTGTCCATCCTCAAGTAAGGAGAATGGTAGTAATTCACTCACAGATTTTATGGAGTTGTCTGCTCACCATGCTGCTCATCGGTTAGTTACTGGTACCTGCTATGAATCTAGCAAGGGCTCAAACCCATGCTTGTCAATGAACAACCAGTGACTATCCTCCTGAGAAGTGGGAAGGAGAGGCAAGTGGGGCTTCTTTGGATTAAAGGTGCTTGAAGATGATACGCCTGGTGATGGAAGGTTAGAACCAAATCAATCTTCTTTGGCAAATGTCCAATATCTGAACACTCCAAATGGTGTAATGGTTCATTGCACTCAAATGGTCTGCTGATATTTGCTATTTCAGTTCACACATGAAGAATGGTTATTTGGGTGAGATATCAGAGGGTGATAAGCACCCATAGAATAATATGCAACAAAAGGTCACTACCTTCAAGGAGGAAATTGGCAGAAATTGGAGAAAGAAAATATAACTTTCAAAACAAACACAAAAGAGCTCAGTTTATTATTACACCCAGCTACAGATGGCAGACAAGTCTTATGAAGATGAAAAATTGAATGACTGCCATTCATATTTTGTTTCGCTTTACTTTTTAAAGGGACAGGCAATTTTGAACCTGAAGTGTATTAACAAATCAACAACGAATGGGCCACCATGATCCAGAAATTTAGATGATCATTTGCACAGGTTACACAAAGGCTTCAGGGGAGCTAGTCTCAGCCTTGGTTCAGTGCTCGCACTCTCACTTCTGAGTCACATGGTTGTGGGTTCAAGTCCTACTCCAGAGATTTGATTACATAATGCAGGCTGACTGTTCAGTGCAGTACTGAGGAAATGCTGTGGAGGTACCATCTTTCAGATGAGATGCTAAAACTTAGGCCCTGTCTGCCCTCTCAGGTAGGTGTAAAAACTCCATGGCACTATTTGAACAAGAGCAGGGTTTAAGTGTCCTGACCAACATTTAGCCCTCAGCCAATATCACAAAAACAAATTACCTGGTTATTTATATCTCATTGCTGTTTGCCAGACCTTGCTGTATGAAAATTGGCTACAATTCAAAAGTACTTAATTGGCTGTGAAGCACGTTAGGATGATCTGAGGTTATGAAAGGCACTACATTAAAATGTTGCTTTATTTTCATTCAGAAAACCTGAAAAAATGTACAATGGGGGGAAAATTGCGGTCAGAGGCTTCCTTTGTACGAATGCCTCTGACCCGAAAAAAATCTACGAAAGTACCTGGTGGTCCCGGAGGAACGGAGGATCCCGGTCGGAGGCCTAGATTCGCTGCGCAGCACATGGGAAGATGTCTTTCAGGTATGTATGTACATGTACATGCTGGAGTCACGTGGGCCTGGACAACCAATCACTATGCAGTATTCTCATTGATAAAAATGGGAACTCCGTTTGTACGAGTTCCCATTACTATCAATGAGAATAACCCCCTAAAACACCCAAACACAGCATAATAAATAAATAAAACACCTCACATATTTAAAATTAATTGAAATTAAATGTAATTAAATGTTTTAGAAAAAAATATATATTTTTTGGAATTTTTTAATGTGTTTAAATAGTGTTAAAAATAAACTGACCTTAATGGACAGTGTTTATCGAAGTGAGTGTTTAATTTCCATTTTTATATGTTTTAAAACCCTTACGCTGGTAAAAAATAAGCTATGCACCTGCTTTTAACAGGCGTAAAACTTTGAAGGACATTCGCTGGGCATGAGTTGGGCAAATAACCCAATCTCTCCCGCGCGAAAGTCCTTCTCCCAGGGATGAGGAGGATCTGTCGAGACAAATCTGGACAGATCCGTAAAGCCGTTTTTTGGCGCATGTGCATCGCGCCCCGAAAACCGGCTTTTGCGAGGCCTTGCCAGGTTCGTGCGCACTTCGTACAGACCCGGCGAGGCCAGAATATTCGGCCCATTATGTGTAGATGGGAAATGTTGTAAATGTACATGTAGGGGGCAGGTGCGGTGTGTATGGGTTACACTGCAGATAGATCTTCCTTTTGTTGCTGCAGTGTAAGTAGTATTTGCCTCTGGCGCTACTCCTGAGACCTTGACTTCATCTACAAACAAATATTCAATAGCAGGGAAACAATGATGGGCATCATAGGCATCAGGATGAGTCATCTGTTTGTGATTTATTTTCCATTTTCTCTAGAGTGTAAAATGCATGGAGGTAATGGCCCAGAAATTCAGCACTAAATGACCTATGTCCCAATATGGCAGGCAACAAGTGCACACACATTTCTCGTCAGAAGTGCGCCACTCACCATATTAAATAAGGTAGATGCGCTTGCGGCAGATGTACACATATGGGACATTTGAAGTGCAGAATAATTAATGCAAATTAGGGTCCTGTGTGCCTTGCAGGACTCATTTTCAATTTTTGAATGCCCAGCGCTTCACTCACCACATGCTGAACTCGCACACCACAATGTGGTGCTAACCAGCGGCAAGGCCCCCATACCTACCTGACCCCAACTCACATTAAAAGAACACAGACTGTGACCCAGCTACCAATCCCTGGCCACCGATCGCTCCCCACATGACCAACACGACCTCCCCATATCTGTTTGAGGTCATCCCCCTGCCCCCGCCGGCCCAATTGCCCCTCCCACAAGTCCCAATTCCACCCATCACCCCGGCCTGAATGTCCCCCACACCCCGATACAATCCCCACCCTTCTTCATTTACTCGAGGGCCGCAATGACACCAGCAGTGGTCTGACCTTCAGTCACGATTTGCTGGCAGTTCTGCGCAGCTTGCCGGCTCTGTGGAAATGAGGCCTGAAGTCCAATACTGGGGGTGCCTCAGGCTTCACTATTCAGATGCAAGAATTGTACCCTGCGCTTCCAAAAATGGGCGCACCTGAATTTCTATGCCAATAAATCCCAATAGAAGTCACACTTACTTCTGCTGTGCTCACAATTTTTTTGAAATGTATGTTCTTTGGAGTTGGATTAATTCCACACTCGAGTTTTATGATGCTTTATTTTTCATCCACAATGCTTCTGTAATTGCAATTTTAGTGTTATGCTTGACGATTACAAATGGCTTAAAAACCTCTTATTGCTGTCTTTTCTCTTTGAATGGGCTAGATTTTACATTTTTGTGCTTATCACCCAAAAATGGGCATTATTTCCGGCGGTAAAAAAGGGTTTTCAGATCGTCGGCTTCTCGCCCATTCTCAAAGCACCTAGTCTCCATTTTTTAAAATGGGCGTCACCGCGAGCGATATGAAATGGGTGGTAGCGGTAAATTTTTTTGACCTTCTGCCGTAAAGTGTCGCCGTCTTTAGCAACGGCATGGCAACGCTCGATTCCCGCGATTCTGGAGGTCAAGGGTCATCATGACATGTGGAGAAGAGGAGACAGAGAGGGAGCTCAGAGGGACTGAAGGCGTGGCTGGGTGTGGTGTGGCTGCTTTGGGAGGAAGAAGGGAGACTTTAGAGCTTCGCAGCAAGAAGGGAAACAAAAATTAGCTGTTACCAGCTACATATTTGCCCGAATTTGGCCTATAATGGAGGGAGAGGAGGAGGCATCTCAGCACGCTGTGGAGACTGACGCTGGAGAGAGCAGTGAGGTGGGAGAGGAGCACATTGGAGGCCGCAAAAGTGCCAGGAGGTACTCAGACGAGACAAATGCCTCCCTCCTGCAGGAGGTTGAGTTATGCTGGGGTGATTTGACACAGGGAGGGCGTGGGAAGCCCATCCCAAAGGCCTACCAGAGGATTTGGACCAAGATAGCAGAGGTGGTCTCGTTGGCGACCAATGAGGTTCGTGAGGGCAACGAATGTCGCAAACGATGGAAAGACCTTGTGGGATCCGCAAGAGTAAATATTACATTCATTTACATGTACTTATGTATTTATATAATTTGATTTGTAACAGTCATGAGTGATTATCAGCAGATGTGAGGTCTTGCACTTATACCGGGAATGTTTTACTCAAAGCCTGCGGTCACGGTGCACGTCTTTAGGTAAAGAATGATATTCATAATAATCATGATTACATCTGTCGATTATGTGTTGTATCAGTCTCTGTGACAGTCCTGAGCAATGATATCACGCAATGATCTCATGCCATGTTGTCCTGTCACCTTTTTGCAGAAGAAGCTATCGACGATGAGGTCCGTGCAGAGGCGAACAGGTGGGGCCACTAGTCCCCAGCGACATCTCTGAGATGGAGGAGTGGGTGCTCACACTCGTGGGGAAGCACATCCGGACAGCCATGGATGCATCTGCAGACCCTGAAGTGATGCCACATGAGTAAAGCTTACACCATTGCATGATGTGAAGTCAATAGATGCCACACCCACTCATATCCGAACAATCATATATGATAGATGATTTCTAAAATTGTCATAGAAATAATGATGGCCGAATGAAAATCATTGCAATGGAAATGTGTTGATGGTCATGTTGATGGTCTGTGATGATTTTGAGAGCGGTGGTGCTTTTGTCGTGCATATGCTGTGTGTAGTGCTGGAATCGCCTTGTGACCCTAGCACCCCCTTCTCCTCTAATAACCTCATTTGTGTTTTGAAGCTCAGCCAGCAACGTGTCCCAAGGCAAGACCACAGAGGTCAGAAGGTGGGGGTCCGGGGCCCAACTTTCCGGACGATCCAACATCTGGTGCTGAGGAGCTCCGATTCTCGCCCATCAATCCGCTGGGTCTGTTCTCCACGGATGAGAGCGGGGACTTCGAGGAACCTGCATCGCCACCCCCCAGAAGCCATCTAGTGGTCCTCCGGTCATTCCCGCCTCCATTCTGGAGGTTCCGGCCCCAAGCACCTCGTTACAGGGCACCCCATTTGTCCCCAGGACGGAGGTCTTATGGACGCGGCAGGTCTGTTCCACGAGCGCCACATGGTACGGTTGTCCAGGAGGACGGTAGACATTGGTGACCAGCTCATCGAAGCATCGGGGGGCATATCCCGACAGCTGGCCACCGTGACTGAGTACATTCCGCGGATGGCTGAGACACTGGATGCAATAACCAGGAACACTGCTGGCACAGGCCTCCCAGTGGTCCGCGAGCATGGCACTGCATCCCTAGGTTCCACACCACCACTGCGAACGACAAATGAGAGCAAGGACCAAGATCCTGCTTCTGCATCAGAGAATGTTGCCCCCTCGGCACCTCCCGCTCCCGTACCCATGCAACCACCACATCTGCCTTCAACCCCCCAATGAGGCACCGCCTGCGGAGCTCCTCGGCCAGGTGCCGTGAAGCGAGATGGGGAAGGCGTAGAGATGGAGAGAAGAAGGGGAGGGGTGGAAGGAAAGTGAGGTGCATGTCCGCAGGTGATGGCTGTGTGATATTTCCATCTGGGTATATGCAATTTGTTGTAAAGTATGGGGGCTGGGGACTAGCCTCCTGCTTTGCCTTTGTATTCTGTGTTGCTGGACATATTGAACATTTGATTGATGTCAATGGTGGAAAAAGTGGGGTGTGGGCAGGGATTGGGTGTTATTGGCTGTGATACTTATGATTTCAGGCCAATATTGATATTAAACTTTTTTTATTGAACATAATCTTGTTGCGCATTGTCTCAGATAGCTGGACCGTTACACACTGGTGATTCCTTAACATGAAAGGGTCAAATACCACTCAACTTCAATCAACGTAAACTTTAATTGGCACCATTGATATCTGAGCTGGACACACACAGCAGTGTGTCAACGTTGTCACTCACATCAACGCTCTTTCAAGCAAATTGTTCAGATATTAGCTCCTCACGTAAGAGTCTTGCAGCTATGTAGCCACCACGGGCCCTTTCCTGCGGTCTGGAGGGGGTCGTGGGCATGGTTGCATAGCCAGCCTGATTGTCTGGCCCTAGGTCAGCGTCCAGCCCCTCGTCATCCTCTTCCTCTCTCTCGAGAGGTGGAGCATCAGTGCCTTCTGGCAATTCTTGGCCCCTCCTGATAGCCAGCATCGAGCACACGACCACGAATTTACCTACTTGCTCAGGGTTGTATTGTAGCTCCCCTCCTGAGTGGTCAAGACATCTGAAGCGCTGCTTAAGCACAGTTATTGTTTGCTGGCCCCATTGCATTGAAAGTTTAATAGCGATTGATCAGAAGCAATGATTTCCTCACTAAAATACACCTAGAGTAAACCCCCAATAGTCCAGAGTCTGAAAATATGTCTGTTGAGATGTTCACTTCACCTGAGAAGAACTCTAGAGACAATGCAAACTCCCCTGAACTTGAAGCAGCCTTTTGAATGAAGCGACCTGCGATTTTAAAAGTGGCAGCCACACCGCTGGCGTTCGTTCAGAACGGTTCCACATTATCTGGGCGTTTTTTGGGGCGAGCGGTATTGTGGGCGATATGTGTGCGAGGTGGTGAAAGTGACGGTGGCTGATCTCCTGGGCGTTAGTTTCGCCAAATGTGCTCTTTATGACAAAAAAAAGTGGGCGGGCGGTATTATTGAATCTTGGCATTAATTCCATACGGAAAGTAACGCCGGGCGATATTATGGGTGTTGATTTCACCTATTCTGATGACTCCGCCTGCGGAAATCTCGGAGGATTGTGGGGCCGGAAAAGGTTACAGAGATAGGGAGTGGCGAGGCCACGGAGGGATTTGAAAACAAGGAGGACAACTTAAAAAAGTTAACCAAAAAATTGCAACCAATAAACAAATACGACTACTTTCCAAACTGTTGTAGGAGCCTATCATTCATATGTTTCTCTTATGGAAATGATAATAGCAAAGAATTTAAGAAAAATTGAGCACATTCCTCCTTGTGCAGTCTGGTCATCCTCTGCAGCAGTGGCATTGGTACAAAATGTCTTCAACAAAACAATCACAGTATAAAAATGTCACAGAAACCCATTTCACTGTTGTGAATTCCCGTGCACAAAATAGGGATGTGCCTAAGGCTGCTAATGCAGAGGTATGAAATGTTCATACTACATCCATGTTAACAATGAAAAAAAAAGACAAAAGTTCAATTATAGACTTTGCCCTTCTAAACTTGGATTGTGTGTGCAGTTTTTTGTGTTATGTAACACTGGGATGAAATATCTGCCCAACATTATTAACAGTACTTAATTCACTGTAAAGCGCGTTGGGACATCCTGAGGTTGTGAAAGCTTCTATATAAATACAAGTCTTTCTTTTTTTCTTTTTGCTGGTTCTATGACTGGTGTTGGTTTGGTGAGAGGAACTTGAGTTGATGAGTTAGGAGTGTTACGCAACATTAACGTATATTGACATAAGTGCGATTTTTCCTGTAGCTGAGGATAGCGATTTGTTACTGTGTAGCATCCTGTGATTTTTTTTTTATGTACACAATTACATGATTTTGCCCAAGAGTGTAATACTTAAAAATGATGCTACACTTGGGCAAAGGAGTGAATGGGGGAGCCTGTATTAAAGTTGGGAATAATTTGGAAGAAGTAACAACGTCTATTTTTCTCCCTAATCTGGTGAAGTTAAGCTAGCTGCTTACTTTGATAAAATGCCTGAACTGGTTTGCAGAATGTGAGTGGTTATGATAAAAAGAGTTCTGAGACAACAGGGCAAGTAGTCATTTAGTCCTTCTTTCAGGTATCGGAATTCTTGATTCTACTCTCAGCTAGCTTCATTTTTTTGCAAGTTTCTTGTGACAACCTGTCGACTTATCTGTAGCATAAATAAACCTAGCTACAGCATTGATAATGGTCTCCATTTTCAAGTAATTCAGGCAGTTTTGCTCAGTAATGGAACGGAATTGTTCTTTGTATAGTCAATACTATTGTTTGGCAGTTTTTCTTCACTTTGGGTTTTTGTAGGTTCTGCATCTTGGACTACTCACTTATTTGCGCTCTAGCCCCTTAAGCCCCATACAGTACTTTCACTTGCCCACATATCCAGCTAAATATATTCATTGCTCAGGGGTGAAACTGAGAACCCTTTTTTCCTGATTTTACCATGTGCCCGGCACCTATTCTTCCTTGACTTTGGAAGATGGCAAAATAACACTTCACTAGATGGTGACTTAGGCTTAAACTGCTAAACAAAGTTAACAGTAAAAAAAAGAAGTGCACAACATCACTGACGCACTGCTGATTTTATAGTATTTATTAAGCTGAACAATTCCTCGAGTGAATGAATATTTTGGAGAGTCGCACTGCACTAAATTATAATGTACACAACATTCGAACATACTGGTTGTTCTTTTATTTCTCAACATCCATAGAAGCTGCACCTCTGAAGTCTTCAGATGGACTTTTCATTTTGAAAGATTTGAAAACTGGGAGGGAGGAAATTTAAAATAACTGCCTGCCAAACTCTAAAAGAGCTGCCAGTCAAATATATTTTTAAATCAATTCCACAAGATATTTGTATTTGAATTGAAGGGCTTAGTCCTTCCTTTGTAAACCTGGTTCAGAAAAATAACTGATTCTGCAACAATTGTGTCGAAATAGGCTATAGCTTTTTTTGTGAGTGAAGCAGGTTTCTAACTCTTATTTAGTGCAACAAAAACATGAAGCCTTAGCTATGATATACTCTGTACAAAAATATTTAATTTTTTGACAGTCATCATCAGAGTTACTTTAAGCACAGAGCAGAATGGAAAATATGCTGGAACTGATATATACAAATTGCACAATTTCAGTCTCCTTCATGGAATTCCTTGACTTTATCTCTCAGTTTCTACACATGCAAATAGATTTATTTCTTGGGCATTGGCCAGGTAGAGAAAGCCATGTAATATTAGATGAAAAATGACTGGTAACTCAAGACACCAAACCAAAGTCTGCTTCTGATTAAAGCTGCTAGATTCCCGCAGTACTTCAGAAATATGGAAAACATTAATCTACAATGAAACATAGACTAGTACACAATTATATGATACAATGTTGTAATATTGACTGACAACAATCATTATATATACAAGAACATAAGAAATGAGAGCAGGAGTAGGCCACCTGGCCCCTTGAGCCTGCTCCGCCATTCAATAAGATCATGGCTGATCTGATCATGGATTCAGCTCCACTTCCCTGCCTGCTCCCCATAACCCTTTATGCCCTTATCGCTCAAAAATCTGTCTATCTCTGCCTTAAATATATTGAAAGACCCAGCCTCCACAGCTCTCTGGGACAGAGAATTCCAGATTTACAACCCTCAGAGAAGAAATTCCTCCTCATCTCAGTTTTAAATGGGCAGCCCCTTATTCGAAGACTATGTCGCCTAGTTTTAGTTTCCCCTGAGTGTTTCAATAAGATCACCTCTCATTCTTCTGAAATCCAATGAGTATAGGCTCAACCTATCTTCATAAGTCAATCCCACATCTTCGGAATCAACCGAATGAACCTTCTCTGAACAGCCTCCAATGCAAGTATATCCTTCCTTAAATACGGAGACCAAAACTGTACGCAGTACTCCAGGTGTGGCCTCACCAATACCCTGTACAGTTGTAGCAGGTCTTCTCTGCTTTTATACTCCATTCCCCTTGCAATAAAGGCCAACATTCCATTTACCTTCCTGCTTACTTGCTGTATCTGCATACTAACTTTTTGTGTTTCATGCACAGGAACCCCAGGTCCCTCTGTGTGAAGCACTTTGCAATTTTTCTCCATTTAAATTATAATTTCCTTTTCTGTGTTTTCTGCCAAAGTGGATAACCTCACATTATACTCTATCTGCCAAATTTTTGCCCACTCACTTAGTCTGTCTACATCCCTTTGCAGATTTTTTGTGTCCTCCTCACAATTTACTTTCATAGAAACATAGAAACATAGGAAATAGGTGCAGGAGTAGGCTATTCGGCCCTTCAAGCCTGCACCACCATTCAATAAGATCATGGCTGATCATTCATCTCTGTACCCCTTTCCTGCTTTCTCTCCATACCCCTTGATCCCTTTAGCTGTAAGGGCCATATCTAACTCCCTCTTGAATATATCTAACAAACTAGCATCAACAACTCTCTGCGGTAGAGAATTCCACAGGTTAACAACTCTCTGAGTGAAGAAGTTTCTCCTCATCTCGGTCCTAAATGGCTTACCCCTTATCCTTAGACTGTGTCCCCTGGTTCTGGACTCCCCCAACATTGGGAAAATTTTTCCTGCATCTAACCTGTCCAGTCGCGTCAGAATTTTATATGTTTCTATGAGATCCCCTCTCATTCTTCTAAACTCCAGTGAATACAGGCTCACTGGTTCTCCCTTATCCTTCCTGCTTGTTACATCCTCAAAGAACTCCAGTAAATTTGTCAAACATGATTTCCCTTTCATTAAAACCATGCTGACTCTGTTTGATTGAATTATGCTTTTCCAAATGTCCCACTACTGGTTCCTTAATAATGGACTCCAGCATTTTCCCAATGACAGATGTTAGGCTAACTGGTTTATAGTTTCCTGCTTTTTGTCTGCCTCCTTTTTTAAATGTGTGTGTGAGATTTAGTATTTACCAAGAATAGCAACAATTAATAATTTTCTTTTATAATGCAAAACATGGGGGCCGAAATTGATGGCCTTACTGCCCACTGTCGACCACTCCCACCGCCATTCCTCTCTGGGTTGCGCCCAGTGTCAGTTTGCATTTGGGCTGGAATGGGCGGGAGGGGAGAACCACCGGGAACTGCCCGCTGATGTCAGCGGACGGTCAAGTGGCGCAAGCGACCTCCCACCCGCCGAGATGCCGGATTGGTGCCGGCGGGAGTCGGCGGCAGCAGGGGGAAGGACCGCCGTGAGGGGGCTGGTCTAACCACCAAGGTAAGTTTAAAAACTGACAAAAAGGTTAGTGAACTTTTTAATACATTTTTTTTCACAGCGACTTACCTTAATGGGTTCCCCTGAAGGTCCTCTGGGTAATTTTCTTTTTCCAATCATTTTTATTTGATCATCTCAGATCGTCCATGGGCCCGACTCCATCCTTGGCGGCACATCGGCGGCAAGAGCCTTTGCCGCCGAGATTGGGAGTTCCCACCCGCTCCCGCCCAGTTTGACGGCGTATGTCGCTTGTTTGCCGCCGGCCCAACGTTTAAATTCTTTTTCATCAATTTCCTGCCCAAAGTGCCGCCCAGTCTCTCGGTGGCCATCGGTGGACTTTTGGGCGGCACTTGGCCTTCACCAAATTCAGCCCCATGTATTCTAACATAATTGTTGCTCTATTTTCAACACAGTGATTATTGCCAGATTTCACATATCCAATGGCACAGTTTCACTTGTCACAAGGCCAATGGCACAGTGCATAGTGTAATCATGGGTAAGAAGATTGTAAGTTTGATCCTTTTTTTCTTGGCTGTGTCTTTTAATAAACTACGGGTTTATTAAAATATATATTTTAAAGCGTTGATACCTGTACTGTATCTGGGGTATTGCAAGTGTATCGTGTGGGTTTAGAATGCTGAACTTGCTCTGCTCTGTAATCATGGAACGCAGGGCCCTGTACATGTATATTTAAACACATACCGAGCTCTGTTCACTGACCTAAAACCGCAAGTGATACAGGGATAGTAGAAGAGATCTGTCTGTTATTATGATTTTAGCAGAGTTTTAATTTGGTTACGAATAGAGACAGTTCTGGATTTCATTTTGCACTGTTTTATAATAGCTAGGGGTAAAATGGAAACTGCCTTTTCTTACCAAATTTCAAAATGGAGCCTGGAATTTGGTTATCTGCTAGATGCAGACAATGTGTTGTTCTGTAAATCAGTTAACACACAGGAGTTTTGTTCTTGGTGCAAATTAAACTATATCTGGTCAATATGGATTAGATGTGAACATCAGATTATGAAGAGGATATGCAATTTCATTAACCAAGGATGATGAGCAGATCTAGCTTCTGAAGCTTTTAACTCTTTTAGTCCAGGGAAAGCTTTCGTGTCTTCAATTCTAACTGGAGATCTTAACATCATGAACGACAAAGGGTCTGAATCCGAAATGTCAACTTGTCTGTTCAATCCACAGATGTTGTTTGACCTGCTGAGTGTTTCCAGCATTTGCTATGTTTATTTTAACCCCTTGTGAACTGATTCTATCTTTATTGCTTTTACATATTGCAGTATCTGTATCTTGCTGTTTTGCGGCTTCAATATAATGGCCCTGAAATTGCGGTCGGAGGCTTCCTGCGGGTGGATACCTCCAACCAAAATTATTTTTACAAAATACCTGGTGGTCCTGGAGGAACATAGACTTGGGGTGTAGTAGACTATGTGCAGCCTGGGATCACGTGGGCTGGACCAAACAATGAAAATGGAGTATCCCCATTCACAGTAATAGTGAATTTTGGTTGTACGGAAATCACAAGCATTTTAACTAAATAGGAAAACCAATTCACATAATTAAAATAAATTGAAATTGAATTTAATTAAATGTTTTAGACTAAATTTTTAAAAAAATATTTTTTTATATATTCTAATAAGGGTAAAAATAAATTTACTTTAATGGACAGAGATTTTAATATAAAAATTATTGATGAAATGTTATTTTTCTATCTTGTAAAATTCTTGGTAAAGCAGCCCATACCAGGCATAAGAGTTTGAAGGACATTCGCTCGGCAGGAGTTGGGCAAATAGCCCACGAAGGCCCTTCCCCGGGTATGAATGCGATCGGCCAAGAAATTTTGACAGTTGGTAAATGATAGTTCCCGGCACATGCACATTGTGTGCTGAGAGCCTGCACTTGCATGACCTCTTCGGGCACGTGCGCACATCATACGCACCCAGAGAGACCGCAATTTACCGCCCATTATTTTACCTGCAAATCATTGGACTATCATTGGGTATACATTGGTCTGATGCTGCGGCATTTTCCACTTTTTGAAGGAAACAGGACATTTGGTGTACACCCTACGTGATATCCAGTGCACAAAAGCATAATTACAGGATAATTATTAATTTAGTGGCAAGCTATACCACTCACTGTGCATGAAAGGGTGCAATTTTCGTTTGCAGGAGACTCTGCCTGCTTCTGGAAGCTACTTTTTTTCCACGAGCACCAAACAAAAGTGCAAGGAGATAGCCTGAACTATAACAATCCTGTACTTTTATCAAGTTTAAATGAATTTAGATGGTTCAAGCAAGTACATTTTACTTGAAAGCACCAATGTTCAAGTGGTATCAGATTACTTCCTCCACATGGTCTCACTGTGCTATAAAATGGTTAAATGGAAATGAATTTGGTGAATTTATAATGCTCATGTTGGTTCAGTGGGAAAGCTACTCATTCTTGGAAATGCAGCTCTCCTCATTCACCTCCTCCTTCAACAACAACAATTACTGGCATTTATTATAGCGCCTTTAACATAGAAAGATGTCCAAAGGTGCTTCACAGGGACATTATCCAAAAATATTTGACATCGAGCCACATAAGGAGGTATTAGGACAGATGTAAAAGAGGTAGGTTTTAAGGAGCATCTTCAAGGAAGAGAGAGCAGTAGAGGTGTTTAGGGAGGGAATTTCAAATCTTAAGGCCTAGGCAGCTGAAGGTATGACCCTCAACAGTGGAGCGATTAAAATCTGGGATGCGGATGAGGTCAGAATTGGAGGAGTGCAGAGATCTCGGAGGGTTGTAGGGCTGGAGGCGGTTACAGAGATAGGGAGGGGTGAGGCCATGGAGGGATTTGAAAACAAGAATGAGAATTTTAAAATCGAGACATTGCTGGACCAGGAGCCAATGTAGGTCAGCGAGCACAGGGGTGATGGGGATTTCATGCGAGTTAGGATATGGGCGGCAAGGTTTTGGATGAGTTTAAGTTAACGGAGGGTGCAAGATGGGAGGCCAGCCAGAAGAGCATTGGAATAGTCAAGCCTAGAGGTAAAAAGGCATGGACGAAGGTTCTAGCAGCAGATGAGCTGAGGTAGGGGTACAGATGGGTGATATTATGGAGGTGAAAGTAGGCAATCTTCGTGATGGAGTGAAAATGGGATCGGAAGCTCACCTCAGGGTCAAATAGGATGCCAAGGTTGTGAACGGCCTACAACAGGGCATAATTTCAAAATCTGCAGATGACACAAAACTTGGAAGTGCAGTGAACCATGAGGAGGATAGGCTTCAAGAAGACATAGACAGGCTGGTGGAATGGGCGGACAAGCGGCAGTTGCAATTTAACGCATAAAAGCGTGAAGTGATACAGGAAGAACAAGGAGAGGCAATATAAATTAATGGGTACAATTCTAAAGGAGGTGCATGAACAGAAAGACCTGGGAGTATATGTGCATAAATCATTGAAAGTGGCAGGGCAGGTTGAGAAAGCGATTAAAAAAGCATACGTTATCGTTGGCTTCATAAATAGAGGCATAAGCTGAGAAATTGGGTGCATTTGTGCCTCCCATTAGTGCCCCCAGGCCCGCTAACGGGATGCAAATGCATTTGCGACCAGGCGTGGTGCTGACAACCACTCCTGTCACATTGGGCGGGAGTTTAGCTGCGGCGCTACATCGTTGCGCCCTGATCTCCTGCACCCGGAGATCGTGATGTCATTGCCGTGCACATCGCCCCGTTAGTGCCCTGGACCCCAAATTAATTTTCATCCCCTGCAGATGTTTTTTTTTAAACTTGTAGAGCCTGCAGCGATGGCACTTCCCTTTAAGGGAAAGAAGGGCCCTTTGGACGCGGTAGTGTTGTACGGCCCATTGTGCAGCGCTGCTAAAGTGTGCGCCCCGTTACTGCTCCAAGAAATAATTGGAGCTCTTGATTTAGTGCTCCACTTCCTTCATAGCGAGGGGATTTGAATACAGGGGCAGGGAGGTATTGCTACAGTTGTACAGGGCCTTGGTGAGGCCACACCTGGAGTATTGTGTACAGTTTTGGTCTCCTAACCTGAGGAAGGACATTCTTGCTATTGAGGGAGTGCAGCGAAGATTCACCAGACTGATTCCCGGGATGGCGAGACTGACCTATCAAGAAAGACTGGATCAACTGGGCTTGTATTCACTGGAGTTCAGAAGAATGAGAGGGGACCTCATAGAAACGTTTAAAATTCTGACGGGTTTAGACAGGTTAGATGCAGGAAGAATGTTCCCAATGTTGGGGAAGTCCAGAACCAGGGGTCACAGTCTGAGGATAAGGGGTAAGCCATTTAGGACCGAGATGAGGAGAAACTTCTTCACCCAGAGAGTGGTGAACCTGTGGAATTCTCTACCACAGAAAGTAGTTGAGGCCAATTCACTAAATATATTCAAAAGGGAGTTAGATGAAGTCCTTACTACTCGGGGGATCAAGGGTTATGGCGAGAAAGCAGGAATGGGGTACTGAAGTTGCATGTTCAGCCATGAACTCATTGAATGGCGGTGCAGGCTAGAAGGGCTGAATGGCCTGCTCCTGCACCTATTTTCTATGTTTCTATGTTTCCTGGAGCGTTAAAGCCAATTTTTTGAGAGCGGGGAAACATTAGCACCTGGCGCTAAGTTTCCCGTCTCTCAAAAGTTACCATCCCCAAATGGGGCGATAATCAATTTCTCCTCCAAGGAAGTTTTAATGAACCTTTATAAAACAATGGTTCGGCCTTAACTGGAATATTGTGTCCAATTCAGGGCATTGCACTTTAGGAAGGATGTGAAGACCTTAGGAGAGAGGGTGCAGAATAGATTGACGAGAATGTTTCAAGGATGAGGAACTTCAGTTACGTGGATAGACTAGAGAAGCTGGGGTTGTTCTCCTTAGAGCAGAGAAGGTTCAGAGGAGATTTGATAGAGGTGTTCAAAATCATGAGGGGTGTTGACAGAGTAGATAGAGAGAAACCATTCCCATTGATGGAAGGGTCGAGAACCAGAGGAAACAGATTTAAGGTGTTTGGCAGAAGAACCAAAGGCGACATGAGGAAAAACTCATCTGGAATGCACTGCCTGCAAGGGTGGTGGAGGCAGACTCAATCTTATCTTTCAAAAGGGAGTTGGATAAGTAACTAAAGGAAAAGAATTTGCAGGGCTACGGACAAAGGGGAGTGGGTCTAGCTGAAGTGCTCTTGCAGCGAACCGACACGAGTTCGACGAGCTGAATGGCCTCCGTCTGTGCTGTAACCATTCTATGATTCTATGGTTTAGTCTCAGACAGTGGCCTGGGCGAGGGATGTAGTCAGTGGCTAGGAGATGGAGTTTTTATCATCCTTGGACCAGTGAGGAACATCTGGAGTGCGAAATGCATCATGAGTGTAAACAACCAGAAAAAATATCGCAAACTGCAAAATGATTTTTCATTTTCTTTACGATCTACATGTGTGGAAGTCCTCAAGGTTGAGTGGACAATCAGATTGAACATAAGGCAGACTGAACCTGTCCACTATAACAAGATGAACTAGCTGATTTGGTGATGGTGTAAAGTGTTGTTTATTTATTTATTGTTTTCCTCTTGCCAATTTTCTTCTCCAAACTTCTTCTCCTTGCTGGAGTACAGTCATATGGGTTCCAAGCACATTGTTATGGGCACCAATACAGTCATTTTTCATGCTTGAACCTTGAATATTGGCAAGTTATTTTATCACGGAGGTAGCACAGCCAAGTCTGATTCTGTCCTCACTCAGCATTGGTATATGTGTGCTTCAAGTTGGAGTTACTAGATGGCCATCAGGTTGGGCAATTGCCCCTCCATAGCCTGGGACATGGAGAATCTTCCCTGTCTGCCTGGCTCAGTTACACACTGGATAAGTCCTCTGCGATATCTGTGGAATCTACATAAGATGAGTCCTGTAAGATGCAAGTGATTCAACTAAAATATACATTTTTGCTTGTAACTCAATATTCCACCTGGTTGAAACCAGGTACTGGGTCTAGTAATGGAAGGATAATTCTTTGATCTCTCCACGAAACTCCTTTGCAATCTATGTAAAACCTAACAGCAGTAGTGCTGGGAGATGCAACAACCATTGTATTATTTCAGTTACCTGCTTCTTCCTGAACTGACTGAGCGTGGAGATGGAGCAGAAAGAGACAAGATTGTCAGGCCACAGCTAAAAGGAGTGAGGACACATCTGGGAAATCATGTTGAGAGCAAATTAAACTGAGAACTGCTGACAAGGGATAAGAAAAATTAAAGAAAATGTGCGAAGTAACGAAAATTAAAGTAATAGGAGTAAAGGATACAGAAAGGGTAAATGAGAAGGGAAAATACAACAAAAGTAAATAAAGATAAAAAATAGTGCTGAATAAATACAGTAAGAGGATAACAAACTGAAAAATAAAGGGAAAGACTGAAGAGAAATAGGGAGATACGGGAACAAAAATTCACAGAACAAAAGAAAACAAAAACAAGTTAGTGAGCTGCCTCACCACAAACTGGCATGAATCCAGTCTGCTTGAGGTAAGCCAGATTCTGCTGAAAGGAGGTCACTCATCAAGTCTGCTACCTTTTCAACAATTAGTGGTTATGGATGGATGGAAAGCCAATGGTAAACATCTTTAAGCTCTAACTTAATTAGAGGAAGTGAACTATCAAAATTCAACAGACTTTCAGCTTGATAACAGAAAATATTTAGCTTATTATGGGAGTGGGGCGAGATAAATATATTGGACTGGAGTTTCCGTTCAATTGTGCTGGCTTGTTCAGCACGATCCTCCAGATATCAGTGTAACTGGGACGAAAGATCGTAGAGTTTTAAGCGCAAATTGCATTCAGTACAACGCTATCTATTGCGCTAGTTTTAAAAACATCGCGCTTGAAGCAGCCCTGCTCAAAACACCAGCCATGCCCCCAGGATGAATTAATCAGTATTGGGAGATTGTGTTCGTCTGCAGGCCTTTGAGGAGGCTCTAAAAATTAAGCTGGTTCGTTTGGGTGCAAGGACACCAATAGAAATGTTTTGAAAGGTTTTGAAAGATTTTTTTTTAAATTTACTAAGGAATTAACTACTGTACCCCAATCTTACTAGAAAATAGTTTTGCATTTGTTTTTTTGTCATTTTCAGTCATTTAAAATTGGGTTAGTCACAGGTGGTGGACTGACACCGTGATTTAAAATGCTTATTTTTTGTGATAAACCCATTTTCAGCTGTATTAATCAAACTTTACCAAGTTACCACTCTTAAATATATCAAGGAATATTTTTTAAAGCAAAATTTAATTTAAAAAAATTCTGTTGTAACATGCTGCCCAAGTGCACTGGTTCAAGGCAGCTTTTGCGTGCGGCGATATGCATATCAGTTTGAGTGGAAACTTTGGAGAAAAAAACACCTCAAAATGGGCACAATTTTGGCGCAATTTGATGATCCTTCAAGTACGGATAGGTGCAGACTCTCTTGTTTCCAAGAATTGTTCCTAGTCATCTCCCTCCTGTTACTTTCCCGACTGCTTATATTTTCTACAATATTTCTGTCAGTAGAAAGAAGGCATGATTGGCCAGCCAAGTTTAAAAACACTGTTGCAAAATAAAATGAATCCAATTTGGATGATAATTTTTAGGATATCCAGATGTTGGGGATTCAATCATCCCAGAATAAAGTTTGATAGTGAAAATCTTACAGCATTAAGCATCATACATTCTAATCCAGTTTTGCAGGCAAAGCACTGATGGAAGTGTTTTGTTAGTTACTGAAACATCAAACAGAATAATCAACCAGTACAGTAGCAGTCGGGGAAAACATGTTTGTAAAATGGCTGATTAGCAGAAGTGTAACGGTAATGTAAAATTAAAAGGCTTATTTTAAAAGAATATATGATAAAAACAGTCAATTCTATTATCCACAAAATCAAGACAGTTCTAGGATAAGGCACTTAAAGACCCTAATCCTGGACCCTGCTTTAAAATTAAGATTGTCAAACAGAGTTTTTATTAGCCATATCTCCAATTTTTACCTCAGATTATTTTTCTCCCGAAGATAGTGGCTCATGCTGCAGTATGGTTCCATAGATGTTAGCAGTGTTCTGGGATCTCACTCAAGTGACCATGTTTTATGAATACAGTGGATAAAATCATAAGCAGCAACCCTGGTCAATTTTTCCGTGGCCTCATCTCAGATGCTGCAATGGCTAAACTCTGACTCTAGTGGATATCAACTAACACAACACAGATGAGGAATCAAATCTGGGGCTTAACTGACCTGATTCAGTTCTACACCACAAAATATATTGTCCTCTGAGCCAGAAGACTGTGGCAGAAGTCCTCGACATAAGAAATATTGACCTTGTAACATTGAACTTTACCATAACACAACATATAAACAGGGCTGCCTATAAATTCTGCCTATTTATCACACTTATGAATTAACTATTCATCGTTAACATCTTTAAAATGCCCAGACTGAATAAAATTTAATGAGAACAGTTAGGTGCCCAACAATCTTGTGCTTTTTGTTCCGAATCAAAGCAGACTTAATTAAAATAAAACCAAGACTAATCTACAGCCCATTGAGTTGCATTTGTTCTAACTTGGACTCAATTCAGAAAAGTAATTGTACTGAACTAACTTGGTGCTGACCCGTGAAAAGGTCACATTAACTAGGCAAAAATACAGAGGGACGACAGTCCTCACTGCACTCTTTCCGGTGTTGTGTTTTTTTTTGCCTGAAGCAATTTTGCTAAAGGCTAAAATGTTAGTACTGCTAAAGTGGAAGTACTGTCAGATCATATATGGTATGGGGCCTAATAGTGTATTGGAAACCACCTGAAATCACAAATAGATTAATAACCCTTTTTTGCATATCTGCTCTTCCCAATTTTTTGGGAGATCAGGGGGATTCTATCACTAAGAACATTTTTGGGAAATTCATGAGACCCTCTACTGCACATGATGCAAAAACAATGAGAAATCAAGGTGAAGGGCCAGGGCCCAGAGCGCAGGATATCACCAAGCTTGAAAGTGGAAGTTGAGGCAAATCAGAAAGTAGTGGTTATGCAATGCCAAATTTGTATTTTAAAGCCTTTAGGAACATAAGGGGAACGAAAGACGTAGGAAAGTAACGAGTTCCACAATTCTGAGGTCTTGAAAAAGAATAATGAAGAAGGGTAAAGGCAGTGCCTTTTCTAAGTGGCAGCTGTTGGTTAGGCTTGCAGGAGACATGAAAGGACTGGTGCTGAAGATCCATGATGGGGCATATCTCAGCTTTAGCACTGAAAGGTGTCATTTGGGAAACTCCACAACTGACCCCGGCAGACTTTCTGGGATTGGGAGAAAACTCTAATTTCCCTGCCATTGACAGGCACCCATGTCTCGAGGCCCACCGAAGAGACCAGGATTTTCAGCCAATGATTGCCTGGCTGGGGAGGGATGCTGGGTGGCAGGAGTGCCACCCATTCCTGAAAATAAGTTATAGGTACTCCTGCAGCCCCCTTTCATTTTAGGGAGCTGCGTTAAAAATTTTACATTTTCCTGAATCTTCCAGGGTCTCATCACCATGGATGGTTGAGGAGGTATACATGATCATGTTTTCCTGACCAAGCATACCTCTGCTTATCCAATTCGGTGCCAGTCTGGGACACAGGAACTGTTGACTTCGGTTTCCCCATCCCTGACCTTGCTCACCTTACCAATGATGGCTATGTAGGCTCCGCCCCCAACAGTCCATCGAGGAAACTCTGGGGAAGGCTGGAACCCAGCCTCGTTTCTGGCCATTCCAGCAGACTTCTGCTGAAGTTATAGCTGTAGATTTTCAGGGGTACTATATAGAAAAGAAGAACATTTTCACTGCTCCTTAAACGGGCCTGGAAGAGATTAAGATATGATTCAGTCGTGAGTGGATTATGGCTGCTGAGGGTGTGCAATCTAAAGAAAGTTGATAAGCATAAATCATCATCATCATAGGCTGTCCCTCGGAATTGAGCAAGACTTGCTTCCACTCTAAAAGTGAGTTCTCAGGTGACTGTACAGTCCAATGCGGGAATTACAGTCTCTGTCACAGGTGGGACAGACAGTGGTTGAAGGAAAGGATGGATGGGGAGTCTGGTTTTTCACATGCTCCTTCCGCTGTCTGCGCTTGATTTCCACATGCTCTCAGCAACGAGACTTGAGATGCTCAGCGCCCTCTCGGATGCTCTTCCTCCACTTTGGGCAGTCTTGGGCCAGGGATTCCCAGGTGTCAGTGATGATGTTGCACTTTATCAAAGAGGCTTTGAGGATGTTCTTGAAACATTTCCTCTTCCCACCTGGGGCTCGCTTGCTGTGTAGGAGTTCCGAGTAGAGCGTTTGCTTAGGGAGCCTTGTGTCGGGCATGCAGACGATGTGGTCTGCCCAATGGAGCTGTTCGAGTGTGGCCAATGCTTCGATACTGGGGATGTTGGCCTGAGCGAGAACGCTGACGTTGGTGTGTCTATCCTCCCAGGGGATTTGTAGGATCTTGTGGAGGCAGCATTGGTGGTACTTCTCCAGTGCTTTGAGATGTCTGCTATACATAGTTCATGTCTCTGAGCCAGAAATGCAAATAAGGTAGGATGGTAAGTGAAGAATGCCATTGATGTGAAGAAGGAACACAATAGGAGAGAGGACAGAGCCATAAATTAATGGAAAATATGTCAACTACAGCATTTGTAGACCAACTTGAAAGGAAACTAATTAGTTATGGACAAAGCTTGGTGGGACAGTTTATGAAGTACACAATATGGGCCCAAGTTTCCACATGATTTGCGCCTGATTTTTAGGAGCAACTGGTGGAGAACGGACTATCTTAGAAATCGCAATTCTCCACATTTTTTTTTCTACAGTTCTAGTCAGTTAGAACAGTTTCACTTTGGAACAGAATTTTTTCTTCAAAAGGGGGCGTGTCTGGCCACTGACGCCTGATTTCAAAGTTTCCACAGTGAAAACGTACTCCAAACTAACTGAGAATGGAGCAAGTGAAGATTTTTGTAGAACTGAAAAAACCTTGTCTACACATTAAAAAATCAGGCGCAGGTTACAAATTAGGCGTCGGGAACGAGGTGGGGGGGGGGGAGGGAGGGGAAGGGAAGTCATTAAATTCTATAATAATTCCTTATTTATACTTATACAAATATTATACAAATAAATCCAACCTGAATAAAAATTTATAAGCAAAGAAAAGATTAAATAAACCATCTCCCTACCTGTGTGAAAGTGCTTCAGCCAGGGAGAATGGTGCAGGAAGCCTCACAAGTTGAGGCAGCCGTTCGTTCCCGCGGGGGTGGGGGAGGAGGCAGCCATTTGTTCCCGCGGGGGGGGGGGAGGAGGCAGCCATTTGTTCCCATGGGGAGGGTGGGAGGAGGAAGCCGTTCCCGACAGCGGGCGGGGGGGGAAGGAGACAGTGAGAAGACTGCAGGAAGCCTCACAAGTTCAGCAGCCATTTCCCGACGGGAAACGACTGCCTCAACTTTCTGAGGCTTCCTGCAGCCTTCTCACTGCTGCAGGAAGCCTCAGTGCTGATGTGCTGATGGCAATGTGCTTTTATTAAAAAATGTTCAAAAATTAAACAGCTACAAAGAACTACAAAAATGGCCGAGTGCCAATGTTTCCTTCACACTGCGCGTGCGCGAACGCTCCAACACGCACGCGCAGGGTTGCCGGCAGGAAAAAAACTAATTTAAATAGTACCCGCCCCCTCCCACTTACAAAATCGGCGCGAGTGGTAGGCTCCGCCCCCCTGGGCACCGCGCCAAGCAGACATGGAGCTGCAGAACGCTCCAGAATCGCGCGTTTTTTTTCCGGCGCCGTTTTCGGCGCGAACAACGGGCGCCCAGTTCGGAGGGGCGCCCGTTTTTTATCGTGTGGAAACTTGAGGCCTATGAGACTCCTTTAAAGTTTTCGAGATGTCAAAGGCAATGAGAGATGAATCACCAAACTATTTAAAAGCAAAGTTCCAGAGATGCAGCAGTCGAAAATACACTGGCGATCAATGTACCCCCTAATTTTTTTGGGGTGCGCGGTCTCGTGGATGCGTGCGTGGCCCATTCACAGTTTTGCGCATGCGCAAAATTTCACTTTTGAAAAGCCAGTTCCGGGCTGTGAGGGACCAGCAGACCGTGCAGCTTAGAGGGAACGTTGCTGGTGATTACAGTCTATCTGGCCTGCACAGTTTGTTACCATACCCCAAATGTTTAAAGAACAATTATTTTGTTATTTAAGTTATCTCGCAATTAAAGTTTTGGCTTGGCACAGTGGTAGCACTCTCTCTTCTAAGTCAGAAGGTCACAGGTTGAAACCCCACTGTAGAATTTCAGCACATAATCTAGGTTAACACTATAGTGCAGTACTGAGGGAGTTCTACATTATTGCGTATTTCCTACAATTCAAAAATACTTCATTGGCTGTGAAGCGCTTTAGGATGTCGTGAAAGCTGCTATATAAATAGAAGTCTTTCTTTGTTTGTCAGAGATGCCATTTTTTGGTTCAAATATTAAACTGAGGCAGTAGCTACGTATTCCTGTAGACTTAAACATTCCACTGGCACGAATCAAAAAAAAGCAAGGGAGTTCTCAATCAACACAACAAAAAATCGCTTATCTCTGCTATTTGCGGGACCTTGCTGTACTCAATTTGGTTGCCACATTTGCCGACATAGTAAAAGTGACAATTCAAAAAACACAACTCATTGGCTGACAAGTGCTTTGGGACATCCTGAGGATGTGAAAGGTGCTATATAAATGTATGCTTATTTTTTCTTTAATAGCGTGAACCTAATGTACTGATGAAACTTTCGTTCAACCAAATCCATTGGTTCAATTGCGAATAACCAAAGAAATGAAAAATACCTAACAAGATGATAATTACAAAAAAATTAAGGATACTTTTAAAGCCAAGATGCATGCTTTGGTATATTTTTAGAATTCATAATTCAGTGTAAAAACTAGAAGGTAAACAGTTCCAGAGACCAAACTCTGGATCCAATGCAGTAAGAAAACATACTACTCTCACAAGGTTTTCATCTCACAATGGGTTTACTGCCAAGTAAAAATAAATATCTAGCCAGTAGGACTGTGGAACATACAAGTATATCCTGAAAGGCATTGCAGTCGCCTAGCAACCTGACGTCACCCTATTAGCACAGAATATTTTTGTATTTTGAAGCTGGTAAAAATTGAATAATCTGCTAGCAACATTCAGAACAGGTCTGCACCCAGGAGTAATAGAAAATGGGCAGCTCAATCTTTAATGTGAGTAACATTCAGAGCAAGCTTAAATGGGTTCTCTCTGGATGCAGACATAAATGGTGCTTAAATAGCATGACCAAATATCACCTTCCCAACATGAAAACTTACTGAATGACCAATTAATTTCAGCTAGTGCAAAGGTAACGATTATTAGGACCAGCACACTTGAAGTGTTAACAAATGAGCAATAGAATCATTTAAATCATATTGGGACACATCAGTGAATTACCGATATGAAATGTCATCATGTTGGAGCTGACGTGGGGCTCTTCTGGTTCTTCTCCATTTCCAAACCAAAAGCAGGATTTGACAAGCATCTTTACAAGACACTGAATTTCTAAATACATGCGTGTAAATTTCTGCGTGGTGCGATCCGTCAAATTACTGTATAATTTACTCACAGTTGTCATTTTCATTAACTGAAGAGACTTAAAAAAAACACACGCAAAGAAAATGTTTTAAAAATAACATGAAGACAGCTGCATAAAACTGCTATTTTTAGAATAGACATTTAAAAGGATGAATACTTTTGTAACGAATGACACTGATGCCTGTTTTAGAACAGTGTGAACTTGCAACACTGAGTTTTAATATAGGTGTTGCTTCTCTGTCTAATAAGGCAAAACAAAATTCTACACATGCAAGTAAGCATGTATCCTATCCATATAACTGATCAACGGTGTCCGAATAGTGGTTACATTTTTAATTTAGTCAGTCAATTCTTTGCTACACAGATAAAAAAATAACCTTATTTAGAGAACTTATTCACACTGATTGCAATTATATTGCAGTAGATGAGAAGGTAAAGTAGTGTAAAACTCTCTCCTTAAGGAGGTCTCCCACGACTTACTGGGATTTATCATCAGATTAGTAATTTTACTGTTTAGTTACACTGTCTTTCTTGTGCCAATATGATGTGAAAACCTTGTTGCTTTCATACAATAACTGGACCATAACTTTTTATGTAACACTGCGACTTTAACCTTTGAAATTGATACAGAATGTGGTTTATTGGTAATTTGATACTGCTGCTGACTGAAACAGACACCTAGCTACATTTATGAATTATGAATGTCAACCGCACAATAGAAATTTTCAGGAAACCTGCTGAACACCTCGAGTCTGTTGAAATCTGTCAGATGACATTTCAGCATTTGTGGACATATATCCAACTTTCCAGTGTGCCAATTTTCAAAAGGATCCCATTATTCTAATGACAGCAAGTCACTTTGTCAGGTCTGGCATTAATGTCATAATGCGTTCTTTACACCGAGATGGAAATTTAATGTCTGCAATGCATACGCTGCCAGGAAATATAAATTAATATGCAAGGAAAGATTATTCAGACACGTGGGTGGCCACGCGTAGGTTCCCAGCCTGTTCTTTTCTAAAAGAAACGCACAGACTAAAAAAAGGAAATCATTTGTCAAGTGTGATTAATATCTGATATTTTTACTTTTCCACACAGCCGTTTCCCATCGCACATCCTCCTTCAGCCGAGAGGTTGGCATACTCTGGATGCCCAGACTTGTGTGTAACTTTGGTTTCAGCCGAAAGGCTGGAATCTGAATTCTTTAAAAGGGCTGGATTTTGGGCTTTTGCGATTTTGTGGCGTTAATCACGGCGGGGCAGTAAAGATGCCGCCTGAAAATAGTTTGTGCCCTCGTCTGCAAGATTCGGTAAAAATTTAAGATGGAGGAGCACTGACGTTAACTCAGGCGTTGCACTTTGTGCGCCCAAGCCGAAACTCGCACAGTAAAGGATGCGGTCATTTTGCGCATGCGTAGTTTTCTTTTTCCCAGGTGCAAACGCTAATTTGGGCACGGCAGCTTCCTGTGTGCATGCACATATGAACCGCACCACTTCAGCCACTTCTGCAGAGATGGAGGAGCAGGAGGGAAGGCAGTGTGCCAGGCGCTTCTCACATGAGGCCACTGAGGTATTAGTACACTCTATCTTGCTGGGGGAGCCAGACCGCTGCCACCAATCTTCAAAAGGCTGTGAAAGGAGATTTCCCAGGAGGTGTCTGCAACAGACACTGTGCCCAGAACTGGGACACAATGTCGGAAAAAGCTCGACCTTACTAGGATTGTCAGGGTAAGTACCACTCACATTTCTGTATGCCTCCTATCCTTCCATCATGAATCTCAGACACTTTGCAAAGTCTTTCATACATATGGACCCTCTCAAAAGTCTTGCAGTCTGTGGCGTGGGTTTCACAATACATAAGAAAGGTGAAGGATAACTTCTCTACCCATTGGCTCCTCATGATCGACGCACATAATCACTGAGAACCTTCCTTGCAATACACTCCCACTGCTGCTATGGGTTTCATAAACATCACCTGCGGCCCCTATGTTACATCCCTCTCCCCGCCTAACAATCGCTCACAAAGCTCATGCAACATCCACACAGACTGAAGTGAAGTCATTAGAACATCCACAGAGGCTCACCTAATGAAGCATGTTCAGCATATGTGGCACAACAGGAGAGGAACCCTTTCTGAACCTTGACTGCAGTTGAAGCACTCTCACAACACAAGGGAGCAGCTGCGCACAGGTGGGATCCACCTCAAATTCTGTCACTGAAATTGAGGAACGGATGTTGGCACTTATAGGAACACCAGCTCGGACAGTTGCCAGGGGCGATGCTGAGCCCCCTTCGTGTAGTGAGGGAATATAAATGGATTGCGCGACTGAAGAGACTGCATTGAGACGTATAATGAAGTGGCGGCGGGCCTTCAAATGAAGATGTGCAATACAACCTACCTCCCATCATCCTGCCAACCTCCACCCCCCCCCACCTCCCCCCGCCCACCCGCTGCTAACCATACGTATGTTTTTTTGTGTTTGCAGAAGAATGAGTCACAATCGCACAAGCCTTCCCGTGATGCATCGACATCTGGCCATGGCGGTGATGACGAAGCTGCTGAGACAACTCAGATGACTGAGCTGCAGAGCCCACCAGATGCCCCGACTCAAGAAACGACATCTTGGGATGATGACAATTTCCTGGGGTTTGAGGAGTCGGAGGTTCCTGGCCCCTGTCGCCTACAGCAACACAGTGCAAGAGGGGCATCTTGCAGACCAGCTCTCCAGAGGGTGAGTCAGCAAAGTAGGTCTGCTCAACGACAGGCACACATGGAACTGAATTTGGTGGAAATATCCAGGGTACTGTGAGCTCATGGGTGCATTGGGTCGGATTCCAGAGAGCAACGACAAGCTTTCTGCAACTGTTGCGGAGGGAGCGTCATGCATTGTCGGTGAAACTCAAGACTCCAGCGAGGCCATCATTGCCCACACACAGAAGCTGATGGCCTCCAGCAGTGACAGTGGTGTTCCAGAGTGTATGGCATGTGCCGTTGATCACGTCGCAGCCTTGAGCGCATTGCAGGCTCAAGCTACGCTGCAGCTTGATGTGGTGTGATGTGGTCGATGGCTGCTGCCATCCTCTCTGCGTTTCCCACTGTCCAACGAGTTGTGGAGACACATTGCACTCCGGATGCTGAGGCCCAGCCCCGTCAGAGAATAAGTGGCTCCCAGGAAATGGAAGGTGCTGTGCTTCCTCAGGATGACAGAATTCCAGCTCCCACCACTGGCTCCCCAACAATGCACCATACACGATACATACCCCAGCCACCAGTGGCTGCTTCCGCCGATGATGAGGCACAGCAGTCTGCAGTCGAGCCTTCCAGGCCAAGAGCTGGTTCAGGGCATCCTCAGACGCCGTCTGCATTGTCTGCCCCCCCAACACAGCAGCCCTCTAACAGCCTTGCTGTAGGTACTGAGGCCTTATTGAGGAGGAGAAACAGGTATTGGAGGGGGATGAAGGGAAGGGGCAGGAAATGTCTGTCAAAGAGCCAGTAAGGGGTAGCAGAAGCTTGTGCTGATGCATAGCTGTACAATGAGTAGACATGTAAATCATCATCATCATCATAGGCAGTCCCTCGAATTGAGGATGACTTGCTTCCATGCCAAAAAGTTCACAGGTGTTTCAATGAAGGACCTAATGTTCCAGGTCCCGAACTAAATCTTGAAGGGTGGAAGATGCCTGTGCTTGGATTTTTTTAACGTGTGGTGGCTGTTGCACACCAGCCACCACACAGGCTTCAATTAGCTAGGTCTTGGTCCAGTGGCAAGGATTTACCAAGACAACTGGAGACCAGCTCTGCTGCACGGACCGAACGCGCACACATATCGCTGTATGTCCTCGCCTCTTCTGGGCCCCGAACTCATGCCTCTCCTGGGCCCTGATCATGTCCCTCTACAATCTCTCGCTGCTCCTTCGCTCCTGTTGTACCTGCCCATGCCCCACTCATCGACCTGGATCTCGGTGACGTCCAATCCAGTTGCCCTCTTTGCTGCCGTCGCTCTCCTGCTCCAGCATGTGCTGCATCCCAGGAGTGGTAGGCCGCCACACTACTCATTCCGCTCACCGGCCTGCTCCAATGGTGCTCACAGCCCGGGGGCCATCCCTACATTACAACAGTGATGACACTTCAAAAATTCTTCATTGACTGTAAAGTGCTTTGGGACGTCCTGAGGTCATAAAGGGCGCTATATAAATGCAAGTCTTTATTTCTTCTTTATATAACAATTACTACAATCCAACAAAAGCAAGTCACTGAATGACTTCAAATCAGTGAGTTACTTTAGTTGGAATATAGTAACTGTTATATAAAGAAGAAATACAGGGCCCAAGTTTGCCTCCCGCTTAGAACAGCGCACCTCCGTGAGCTGCACCGACTTTTTAGAACAAAAACCGTGCCTAAAAGTTACCTTGCTATTCTCCCTGCAGCTGGAACGATGAAGGCCCTCGGCGTAGCACAGCACAAGAAGCGGGGGGGCGGAGCCAGGTCCCGGCGTTGAAAACAGTGCCGGGACCTCTGCACATGCGCGCTAGAGTGTGCACGCAGTAGAGTGTGCGCGTATGTGCAGTAGCTCCTCGCCCCCGAATCTGTGCAGGCTGTGTGGGAGGGGACCGAAGCACACCGTCCCTAGCCCTGGCCGAAAGGGCTCCCCGCTGCGACCTGCGGGAACAGTGCCTGCCGTGTTCAGCCGGAAGTACTATAAAGAACAAAGTCTGGAATGAGAAAGGGCCACATGAATCATCAAGCCTGCACCATCCCAAATCCATGCCTTATTATTGTATCATGGAACAAGGAGGGAAGTCAGTGAGCATTTATTTACACAAAGAGTAATGACATTGTGGAAGAAGTTGCTCGAGAGAGAGAGAGAGAGCAATGAGTTTAAGGTAAGTTTCTGGAGAGAAAATGATTGAAGGGTATGGGGAAAAGCTGGGCTTCTGGAGTTGAGATTATTTGAAAAGGGATGGGCTTGTTCCTAAACATGTGTCTGTTCTCCCCCACCCCATGGAGTGGTGTGTTGTTGCATTAATTTCTGAAGAAGCAATTACAATGAGCTTTCTCACAGTGGCTCAGCCATTTGGGGGTTTACAATGTCAAAGCTAAGAATGTATTGTTGTGCAGACAGCTTCAAATAATTTGATAAACTATACAAAAATCATGTGAGGGTGTAAAGATCCTGTATTACTGGATGTTTTAAAATACTTTATGCAGATTTTATCTCCACCTACCTGTTGCGTGTAGATTCACTAAATATATTCAAAAAGGAGTTAGATGTAGTCCTTACTACTAGGGGGATCAAGGGGTATGACGAGAAAGCAGGAATGGGGTACTGAAGTTGCATGTTCAGCCATGAACTCATTGAATGGCGGTGCAGGCTCGAAGGGCCGAATGGCCTACTCCTGCACCTATTTTCTATGTTTCTATGTGTTAGTTTACCTTGGATTCTGTAAAAGCAATCAATATGGTAAAGGAGGGGCAGTTCTGAAGCACGTTTGATTTAGCAATGTATGAAACAGTAAGCTTGTAATCCAAGACGTATGTTCGGAGGAACTGGCTGAGATAGTCAGTTGTGATTAGGCATGTCAACGGTATATTAGCAAATTTACTACATCAAAAAATAGTTATAGTGTGGGATGGTGTAATCATTTTCAAAACATTATAGTGATTGATTTATTGGTTGATTTATTGATTTATTTATCATTTATTGTTGATGATGGCTCTTTATTTGTAAAAGTGAAGTGTTTAATGTTTATAAACTTCCCTCCCCCCCACCCCATCTCTCGTTCCCTGCGCCTAATTTCTAAAGTGTAAGCAAGGTTTTTCTGAGCGTACAAAAATCTACATTTACTCCATTCTAAGTTAGTTTGGAGTGAGTTTTCGCTGCCTAAACTTGCAAAACAGGCGTAAGTGGCTGGACACGCCCCCTTTTGAAAAAACTGTTCTGAAATGAAACTATTCTTACTCACTAGAACTGGAGCAAACTAAATGCCGAGAATTGCAATTTCTAAGATGCTCCATTCTAAACTAGTTGCTCCAAAAAAATAGGAGCAACTCAGGCCAAAAGTTGAGCTCAAAGACTTGCATTTATATAGCGCCGTGTAAATAGTTGTCTCTTAACAATTTACTTCTTTTGGAATGATTTACTGCAGAACGCAGTTTATTGTTTAGTTTGGTTTTGATTGATCATTGCATCGTTTGGGGCTGTTGGTGGGGGGGGCATTGTATCTTATTAATTTTTAGAAAAATGTTTCTTTGACCTTTGCCATTGGTGTCATGTATCTTATTCCAGAATTCAGTGTAGATGTGCCTTTATGGCGGCTCAGAGTCGCGAGTCTTAGCTGCATCACCACCTTCCCCATAACCGGTCAATTATGATCTGGCAACGTGCAGCTCTTGCTGTGGCAGCATCTCCACACCTTGTGGCTGTGATGGCTCTGCAATTGGTTCCTCGCCAGACTCATTTTCATCGTCCTCCTCTTGAGATGGGCCTGCAACCCCCACAGGCAATGCCTGACCCCTCATGATAGCTAGGTTGTGCAGCATGCAACATACCACAATGAACTCGAAGACCTGTTGAGGGGAGTATCGAAGGCTGTCTCCAGAACGGTCCAGGCATCAGAAGCACTGCTTGAGCACCCCAATTGTCTGTTCGCTGATGTTGTGGGAGGCTGCATGGCTCCCATTGTAGCATTGCTCGGCTTCTGTGGTGGGGTTCCGGAGGGGGGTCATGAGCTAGTGGCTAGGGCGTAACCTTTACCCCTGATCAGCCAGCCCTGCCCTTGCCTTTGTCTCTGAAACATTCGTGAGACACTGCTCTCACGCAAGATGAAAGCATCATGTACGCTCCCTGGATAGTGAGTATTCACTGTCAGGATGCGCTGCATGTGGTCGCAGACCAGCTGTACATTTAGGGAGTGGTATCTCTGATGATACCTCTGCGTTGTGTAATGATGCTCACAATAAAGTAAATGTTGGTTCCTTAGAAGAACTAAAGTAAATGTTGGTCCCTTAGAAGATGAGAAGGGGGATTTAGTAATGGGAAATGTGGAAATAGCTGAGACCTTAAACAATTATTCTGCTTCAGTCTTCACAGTGGAAGACACAAAAACCATGCCAAAAATTGCTGGTCACGGGAATGTGGGAAGGGAGGACCTTGAGATAATCACTATCATTAGGGGGGTAGTGCTGGATAGGCTAATGGGACTTAAGGTAGACAAGTCCCCTGGTCCGGATGAAATGCATCCCAGGGTATTAAAAGAGATGGCGGAAGTTATAGCAGATGCATTCGTTATAATCTACCAAAATTCTCTGGACTCTGGGGAGGTACCAGCGGATTGGAAAGCAGCTAATGTAACGCCTCTGTTTAAAAAAGGGGGCAGACATAAGGCAGGTAACTATAGGCCGGTTAGTTTAACATCTGTAGTGGGGAAAATGCTTGAAGCTATCATGAAGGAAGATGTAGCGGGACATCTAGATAAGAATAGTGCAATCAAACAGACGCAACATGGATTCATGAAGGGGAAATCATGTTTAACTAATTTACTGGAATTCTTTGAGGATGTAACGAGCATGGTGGATAGAGGTGTACTGATGGATGTGGTGTATTTAGATTTCCAAAAGGCATTCGATAAGGTGCCACACAAAAGGTTACTGCAGAAGATAAAGAAACACGGAGTCAGAGGAAATGTATTAGCGTGGATCGAGAATTGGCTGGCTAACAGAAAGCAGAGTCGGGATAAATGGGTCCTTTTCGGGTTGGAAATCGGTGGTTAGTGGTGTGCCACAGGGATCGGTGCTGGGACCACAACTGTTTACAATATACATAGATGACCTGGAAGAGGGGACAGAGTGTAGTGTAACAAAATTTGCAGATGACACAAAGATTAGTGGGAAAGCGGGTTGTGTAGAGGACACAAAGAGATTTAGATAGGTTTGGCAGATGGAATACAATGTCGGAAAGTGTGAGGTCATCCACCTTGGAAAACAAAACAGTAAAAGGGAATATTATTTGAATGGGGAGAAATTACAACATGCTGCGGTGCAGAGGGACCTGGGAGTCCTTGTGCATGAAACTCTTTTTGGAGTTCACCTGCAAAAACATAAAACATTAAACGGTGCCACCCGACCTGGGTGACACTCCAGACATTTACAAGGCCCTTTTTTTCCCCCCCCTTTTTTTTTTTTGTTTTTTTTTGTGTTTTTCTTTTTTTGGTTTTTTTTTTGGGCACTAAAATCACAATTTTCCCCAGTGCCCCCTATAAAAGGAAAGGGGGACACTAAAAGCACCGGCAATTAAAACAAATTAAACTTTAAAACGTAAAATCAAATTAAAATTTGGTTGCCGGGCGTGATGATGCACTCCAGTCCCTCCGGTGCCCACCTCTCGCGGAAGGCCGCGAGCGTACCGGTGGACACCGCGTGCTCCATCTCCAAGGACACCCTGGACCGGATGTAAGAGCGGAAGAGAGGCAGGCAGTCAGGTTGAACGACCCCCTCGACCGCCCGCTGCCTGGACCGGCTGATGGCACCCTTGGCCGTGCCCAGGAGCAGTCCTACGAGGAGGCCCTCGGACCTACCCGCTCCCCTCCGCACAGGGTGCCCAAAGATCAGGAGAGTGGGACTGAAGTGCAGCCAGAATTTCAGGAGCAGCCCCTTCAAATAATGGAACAGGGGCTGCAACCTTGTGCACTCAATAAAAACATGGAACACGGACTCCTCCAGACCGCAGAAATTGCAGGCGGCCTGGGAGTCCGTGAACCGGCTTAAAAATTTGTTGCACGGCACTGCTCCGTGCACCACCCTCCAGGCCAAGTCCCCGATGAATAGTGGGAGGACCCCTGCGTAGAGTGCCCTCCATCGGGGACCCCCGCCTCCTCCGGACGGCAAGATGGTACGCCATGCCGTGTCCGGACGGCCGGCGAGGATGGCAAAGTTGAGGGTGTGCAGGAGCAGCCCGTACAGGAAACCCCTCCGCGCGGAACTGAAAGGCACGGAGGGGATTTCCCCGAGGCGGCTCAAGTTGTGAGGCGCCGGCCCCCGAGGGAGGTTCCGGGGTTTGGCACCGATGAGGAATTCCGTCTGGACGGGGGTCAGTTCGGACGGGATCTCCCCACGTGCTTGAGCCTCCTCGATGCACCTAACGGAGTCAGGGCCCAGAGCTGTTTTTAGCGACTCGATGGCATCGGCCGCGTGGCGGACATTGGCAGAATTTAGGCGCCGCGCCAGCGTGTCTCGCGCCATCCAGCCCGCTCCTCCGCCATCGAGCAGGTCCCTGACCCTGGTCACCTCACCAGCCACAGCCCTCTCTTCCGACCGCCACATAAAACCTCGGCTGTGGAGGTACGGATTCCCGAGCAGCGGTTCCTGCAGGACGGCCGCCACTCCAGCCGGCGGAGAGCTGCGCTTGGTGGAGACTTTGTTCCAGACCCTGATGAGTTCCCTGTAAAAGACAGGCAGCTCCCGGAGGGCGGTCCTGGCACCCCCCAAGTTCACAAACAGGAGCTGCGTGTCATAATTGAGGTCGCGCTGCTGGCGGAAGAAATACCTCGCCAGAGCGCACCACCTAGGAGGGGGCTCGACGTAAAGGTATCTCTGCAGGGTCTGAAGACGGAAAGTCGCGAGCTGGGCGCTGACGCACACCAACGACTGACCGCCCTCCTCAAGCGGGAGACTCAAGACCGCAGCAGAGACCCAGTGCTTCCTGTTGTTCCAGAAGAAGTCCACCAGCTTCTTCTGTATCTTGGCGACAAACGCAGGGGGAGGGGTCAAAGTGACCAGCCGGTACCACAACATTGCGGCCACCAGCTGGTTTATGACTAGCGCTCGACCCCTGTAGGACAGCACTCGGAGCAGTCCTGTCCAGCGCCCTAGGCGAGTGGCGACCTTGGCCTCCAGCTCCTGCCAGTTCGCCGGCCAGGCTCCCTCGTCGGGGCTAAGGTAGACTCCCAGATAGAGGAGATGGGTCGTGCTCCAGGCAAAAGGCCTGAGCTCCTCCGGCAGGGAGTTCCTTGTGCATGAATCCCAAAAAGTTAGTTTGCAGGTGCAGCAGGTAATCAAGAAGGCGAATGGAATGTTGGCCTTCATTGCGAGAGGAATGGAGTACAAAAGCAGGGAGGTCCTGCTGCAACTGTATAGGGTATTAGTGAGGCCGCACTTGGAGTACTGCATGCAGTTTTGTTCACCTTACTTAAGGAAGGATATACTAGCTTTGGAGGGGGTACAGAGACGATTCACTAGGCTGATTCCGGAGATGAGAGGGTTACTTTATGATGATAGATTGAGCAGACTGGGTCTTTACTCGTTGGAGTTCAGAAGGATGAGGGGTGATCTTATAGAAACATTTAAAATAATGAAAGGGATAGACAAGATAGAGGCAGAGAGGTTGTTTCCACTGGTCGGGGAGACTAGAACTAGGGGGCACAGCCTCAAAATATGGGGGAGCCAATTTAAAACCGAGTTGAGAAGGAATTTCTTCTCCCAGAGGGTTGTGAATCTGTGGAATTCTCTGCCCAAGGAAGCAGTTGAGGCTAGCTCATTGAATGTATTCAAGTCACAGATAGATAGATTTTTAACCAATAAGGGAATTAAGGGTTATGGGGAGCGGGCGGGTAAGTGGAGCTGAGTCCACGGCCAGATCAGCCATGATCTTGATGAATGGCGGAGCAGGCTCAAGGGGCTAGATGGCCTACTGCTGTTCCTAATTCTTATGTTATTATGTTCAATGCGACATGTGTGCAGTCAATGATTCCTTGAATCTTCGGGAAGCCTGCAATTCTTCCAAACCCTAAAGACCTCTCATTCTGGCTGTCCCTGCACATTGGGAACCTTATGAAGTCCATTCTGTGGGCGTACAGAGCTCTTGTAACCTGGCGAATGCAGCTATTGTGCAGGGTGTTGAGAAATGCTGCATATGTCCCCTGCTGCTGCCTGGAAGGAGCCGGAGGCAAAGAAGGCCATCGACACAGTCACCTTCACTTCGACAGGCAGTGCAGTCCTGTTGGCGCTGGTAGGCTGTAGATCTGTGTGTAGAAGCTGGCATATCTCTGTCAGCACTTCCTTTTGGAAGCACAGTCTTCTAATGCACTGCGCCTCAGAGAGCTGGAGGTATGAGCGATGGTCCCTGTAAACCCATGGGGGGTAAGGCCTCCTCCCATGATGTCTGCGACCTCTTCTAATCCGTGGCCAAAAACTCTTCTTCCAGCTTGAAGCCGCCTGCCAATAGCAACCAGCATGATACACTGGCGAACTAGTATTGCCCCCATTGAAATCTCTCACTGACAATGTAAGAAAACTGTCATGGCACATAAAAGTGCCGTTTGCAATTTGGAGCCTCACGCAGCGTGCTGTGTGCAACCGTAGCAGTCACTGACAACTATGATGTCTGATCCTCCGGCCAATACCGCCTGCTGCACCCTGAGACTGCCTGGATTTTTCAACCGTTTCCTGGGGCGGTCGTTAAATGAGGTGTTAAGGCTGAAAGTTCCATCTGGGGTGATAGTGCAGCGTTGCATGATGACTGATGTCATCATCATACTAAAAATGGACAGCGGGGCGTAAGTTTTTGCGTCGGCGCTAACAAGCAGCCGAATCTACCGGCCAGGCGGTAAATCCTGGATGCCCAGGATTACGCCCAGAAACAGCATTTACTGCCCATCGGGGCACAAAAGAGCCAAATATTTTGGTTGGTAGTCCAACACTATTGCTACTGATCACCCTGATCAACAATTTAAGTTCGCATTAAATTACAGATAGACAAGGACCACCAGCGGGGAGAGTATCCGAAAATAGAAGTTGGCCCGCATCACCACCAAAATTCATTAACTGCAGCTGATATGGGGGCCAATTTTCCACATTGCCGATTTTTGGCGCAGTTGTAGAGGTACGTCCGATTTTTTAGTGGCCAACTGCGCCAAAAAAAAAAGTTGCAAGTTTTGCCAGAATAAACTTTCATTTTGGAGCGGTGCAGATTGTCCTTAAGCTCTGTGGGTGGAGCTTAAGGTCTGCGCCAAAAAACTGAGGTTGCCAGGGTAAAAAGGGACACACTGAAGGGCTGAGACTGCAAAGTGAAACATACAAGATGCAGCAAGACATAAACAGTTGTAGAGCCCCGGTGCTGCTCCTATCCCGGGCCGAAAGGCACCCCCCCCCCCCCACCCCTGTCGCTGCTATCCCGGGCCGTGGAACTTGATCTTCTGCGCCAATTTTCTTAAGTTCACGTAAGGTTTTTCAGAACGGTGAAAAAATCCGAGTTGGTCAGAAATGGCACTGCCGACAGCTGGCATCCCAGTGACGTCAAAAAAACCAGGAACTAATAAAACGGCCGTAAAAAGTTTATGATGGCGCAGAAACTTTGGCAAAACTTGCAGATTTTAGTTTGCTCCAAATAAAACAGCGGGCTCAACTTTTGCCACGAGTGGGCGCTGTTTTTTTGGCGTCTGCTGATTTTTTTTGAGCAATCTTGATTTTGCAACTTTCCTCAAAGTTTGTACGCCGGCGGCAACCGTCAGCACCGGATTTTTTGTGTGCCAGATTTTTTTGCCGCAGGTCTGGGTGAAAACTGATTTCCGTATCGTTTTTTTGGCCATTTAAGCGATTTTCCCCAACACGAATTTTTTTAAGGATGGCACAGAGTGGCCTTAAGTACTGATCAGAAAAATCCTTCGTTAAGTTCAGGAAATCGGTGCTCAGGTTTGTATTGGAGCTGTTTCTTTGCAGTTTAGTATTGCTCATAAAGATAGTTTATAATGATCATGTTTAGTACGTTCCTTGCATTTCTTTACATTAAAGATTACTTACTTGTTCTGGCGTTGGCTCCCCCCTCTCTCGGCCCCACTTCAACCCCGGGCCGATTGCCCCCACTGCCCCACGCTCCCCCCCCCCCTACTCACAGCTCCATTTCAACCCCGGGCCAATTGGCCCCCCTGCTTCAATCCCAGGCCTCCCTATCCCTCCTGATCCTGCTGCAATCCAGGGCAATTCCTCCCCCCGCCCCCCTCCTCTGTTCCCCTGCCGCTGCAAGCCCTGGCCATGGAACGTCAACTCGCAGGCAGGTGGAGCTTCAGCCCTCAGTGTGTCTCTCGTTACCCTGGCAACCTCCCTCAGTGTGTCTCTTGTTACCCTGGCATCCTCAGCTTTTGGCACAGACTTGAAGCTCCACCCCCAGATTTAACTTTGGGTACTGCAGTGCCAAAATTAAATGTTACTTTGGCGAAAGTTCCAACCTTTTTTTTCGGTGCAATCAGTCGTTAAGCCTCCTGGGCGCCAAAAATCGGCAAAGAGGAAAATTGAGCCCAGCGGACGCCAAAAAAAGGTGCAGAATGGTGGCGAAAAGTGAGCCCCAAATTTTTCTCATCAGAACATCTCGAGAGTATCCACTCTGATCCACAGGAACCGGAAGTTATAACAGCAACAACAATTATGTCTTTATCATAGAAAATTGCTTCACAATTGCTCGGACTTTTGTGGCAGATCAGCCATGATCTTATTGAATGGCGGAGCAGGCTCGAGGGGCTAGATGGTCTACTCCTGTTCCTAATTCTTATGTTCTTATGGCAGAGTTTGAAAGCTGACGGTGAGCTTCGTTAAAGCGATCAGTCTTGAGGTGGCTTTTAAAGGTTGTGCAGGGGGGAGGAGGGTTAGAGGGTTGGAGGAGTGGAGAGAATGTTCCAAAGTGTGGGACTGAGACAGCTGAAGGTTGAATCCTTGAAGAACTCTGGAAATGAATACGCAGGAGATGCACTGATTGTATTGACACAGGTTGGGCTGGAACCAAGCAAGAGCTGTCCCTTGGGAGATGGACTGAGGAGGAGGATGCTGTAGTTGACCATCACAAATCCTGTCAACATGTTAAGTCAAGTTTGATTAATATCTGATTTTTGTTTTTACAAGGAGGGACAATTGTAGTCATGTAGGATGTTAATTAATTTGATCAGGGTGTTCCAGTGTTGTGGGCAGATGAAAACTTGACTGATTTGAATAGATTGTCGAGAAAAAAATGAACACAGAGCTTGGAGGTGAGGACACATTCAAATATCTTGGGTCAGAAAGGGAGGTTAGAAATGGGATGATAGTTGGGGAGAGTATCTGAGTCAAGGGTAGGCTTCTTGAGAATTGGGGATAAAGGTGATGGCTTTGATAGTGAAAATGGCAATGAGACATTGACAACTTTTGTCAGCTTTGTGGCCAGGGAAGGGAGTTGAGTGATCAGGTTTTGGGGTGGGAAGGGGGTCAAGGAAGTAGGAGGTGGGTTTCTGTGCGAGCCCCTAGCCTATATTTTTAATAGCTTAATCCACGCTGAATGGTTCCTGTCGACTGGAAGGAGGCTAATGTGTCCCAAAATCAAGGAAAACCCAAAGATGTTTTATAAATATATTAAGAGCAAGAGGATAACTAAAGAAAGGGTAGGGCCTATTAGAGATCATGAGGGTAATCTGTGTTTGGAGGTGCGAGATGTAGGTATGGTTCTTAATGAATACTTTGCGTCTGTTTTCAAAAGGAGAGGGGCGATGCAGACACTGCTATCGGGGAGGAGAAGTGTGAAATATTAGATGAAATAAGCATCGTGAGAGAGGAGGTATGAAGAGGTTTAGCAGCTTTGAAATAAGGCCTCAGGCCCAGATGAAATGTATCCCAGGCTGTTAAGCGAAGCTGAAAAGGAAATAGCAGAGGTTCTGACCATCATTTTCCAGTCCTCTCCGGCTTCAAGTGTGGTGCTGGAGGACTGGAGGATTGCTAATATGATACCTTTGTATAAGAAGGGAGAAAGGGATAGACCGAGTAATTACAGGCCAGTCAGCCTAACCTCGGTGGTGGGAAAATTATTGGAAAAAATTCTGAAGGACAGGATAAATCTTCATTTAGAAAGACACGGATTAATCAAGGAGAATTCACAGGACACCGAAGAGGAGATCATTGACAGCCAAAAGTGCCCAGTGTGTGAGGTCGTCTTCCCGCTCAACCTGGAGGACTTTGATTTCGAGCAGCACATTGTGAAGCACTTTGTTTACGAGTGTCCAGTGTGTCAAAGGACCGTTCCAGAGAACAGACAAGCTGTCTATGAAGACCATGTGCAGTCCCATTTTATGAAGGTCAACTGAGGGGCAAACAACAAACCAGTTTGAGTTCTACTTTATAAAGATGCCACCGAGACCAGCCTTTCCTCTCCCTCTCCCCCACCCCGACCCGGCCTGCTGCCTTCCCCGGCTGATTTCAACTAAAGGTAGGATTTAATACAATTTTTTAATTGTTGTTCAATTGTTTACCCTATTTTTATGTAGCTATTTGAACTTTTATATTGAATGTTTGCTGCTTGGTGCAGGTCCTACCTGTGCCGATTTCTTAACTGCCCGCAAGGTTTTTCAGAACTGGCCACATACGCTGACCTAAGTGGATTTGGAGTAACTCTTAGCTGGCCAAAGTGAGCTGCGAGGAGGATGCTATGAGGCTGCAGAGTGACTTGGATAGGTTAGGTGAGTGGGCAAATGCATGGCAGATGAAGTATAATGTGGATAAATGTGAGGTTATCCACTTTGGTGGTAAAAACAGAGAGACAGACTATTATCTGAATGGTGACAGACTAGGAAAAGGGGAGGTGCAACGAGACCTGGGTGTCATGGTACATCAATCATTGAAGGTTGTCATGCAGGTACAGCACGCGGTTAAGAAAGCAAATGGCATGTTGGCCTTCATAGCGAGGGGATTTGAGTACAGGGGCAGGGAGGTGTTGCTACAGTTGAACAGGGCCTTGGTGAGGCCACACCTGGAGTATTGTGTACAGTTTTGGTCTCCTAACTTGAGGAAGGACATTCTTACTATTGAGGGAGTGCAGCGAAGCTTCACCAGACTGATTCCTGGGATGGCGGGACTGACATATCAAGAAAGACTGGATCAACTGGGCTTGTATTCACTGGAGTTCAGAAGAATGAGAGGGGATCTCATAGAAACATTTAAAATTCTGATGGGTTTAGACAAGTTAGATGCAGGAAGAATGTTCCCAATGTTGGGGCAGTCCAGATCCAGGGGTCACAGTCTAAGGATAAGGGGTAAGCCATTTAGGACCGAGATGAGGAGAAACTTCTTCATCCAGAGAGTGGTCAACCTGTGGAATTCTCTACCACAGAAAGTTGTTGAGGCCAATTCACTAAATATATTCAAAAAGGAGTTCGATGAAGTCCTTACTACTAGGCGGATCAAAGGGTATGGCGAGAAAGCAGGAATGGGGTACTGAGGTTGCATGCTCAGCCATGAACTCATTGAATGGCGGTGCAGGCTCGAAGGGCCGAATGGCCTACTCCTGCACCTATTTTCTATGTGTCTATGTTTCTAAATGGCCAAAACTGGCGTAAGTGTCTGGGAAAGCTCCATTTTGAAAAAAAAACAACAAATTGTACCTAACAACTTACTCTGGAGCAAATATTTTGGGGAAAATGGAATTTTTTAACTTATGCCAGAAAAAACTTACTCCAAAAAAATTGATGCAAGTCATGGCCAAAATTGGGCCCTAAAGAAGTACTTAGGTATACACCTGAAATGGTGTAACCTGCAGGGCTATGGACCCACAGCTGGAAAATGGGATTAGGCTGGATAGCTCTTTGTTGGCCGGCACGGACATGATGGGCCAAAATGGCCTCCTTCCGTGCTGTAAATTTCTATGATTCTATGATCTTTAAAAAAAAAGGTGACAAGACAGACTCAGGTAACTATAGGTCCATTAGTTTAACATCAATAATAGGTAAGATGCTTGAAGGAAGTCCAGTAGACATTGTCTAGTTAGACTTCCAAAAACCTTCTGATAAGGTACCGCACATGAAGCTTCTCTAGAAGATCAAGCCTCTGGTACAAGGGGTAATGTATTGAGCTGGATTGAGAACTGGCAGGTAGAAACGTAGGCAAAAAGTAGTTACAGATGGATTTGGATCTATTTGGAGACTTGTCACCAATGGTGTTCCGTAGGGACCGTTGCTCTTTACTATTTTTATTAACGATCTGGATGTAGGTGTCAGAGGCAGGATCTGCATATTTGCAGATAATACTAAGATCTGTGCGAGTGTCAGGACTGTAGACGACACTTGTCTGTTTCAGGCAGATCTTAATGTGTTGGGAGATTGGGCTCATAACTGACAGATGATGTATAACTTGGATAAGTGCAGTGTTATGCATGTGGGCAGGGCAAATGCTCAACATTCAACACCCTTCACAGAAAAGCATTAAAGAATGTGAAGATAGAAAGAGATTTGGGCATTCTAGTGCATACATCTTTAAAGGTACACGTGCAGTGTTGTGAAGCGATAGCTAGAGCAAATAGGGTGTTGGGGTGTATCCATAGGGCAATTGAGTATAAGACAAGGCGTACTATTTTGTCCTTGTACAATACCTTAGTTAGGCCACACTTGGAATACTGTGTCCAGTTTTGGTCTCCTCACATGGTGGGTGATGCTGAGGCTTTGGAAAGAGTGCAGAGGATGGCCATTAGACTAATTCCCAGTTAAAAGCATTTCAATTATCAAGATAGACTAAAAGAGTTGGATCTCTACACTGTAGAGAAGCGCAGCCTGAGGGATGATTTGATTGAGGTTTATAAGATAATGAAGGGAATAGATTGTGTTCCAGTTGACAGTTTGTTTCAATTGAATAGGTTAGGGAGGACCAAACTTAAGTTGTATAAGGCCAGATCTTGGTTCGATGTCAGGAGGTGGTGCTTTTCCCAGAGAATATTAGACCTATGGAACAGACTGCCGTCTCGTGCGATGGATGCTGATTCGTTGAATTCCTTCAAGCGAGAGCAGGTGCTGTTTCTGGCTGGGACAGAGATCACTTCCTATAGAAGGTAGATACTGCAGGGAATTCAGGGCCAGAGTGATCTCCTGGACTAGTTTCCATCGCCTAGATGGGTCGGAGAGGAATTTCCCAGATTTCCCCTTCCCCCCGCCGCCGCCCCAAATTGGCCTGGGTTTTTTAATCTGTATTTTTTTTACCTTTCCCGGGAGATCATATCATTTTGAGAGGGGGGGGAGGTGGAGTGTATATGTTGCAATGCCCAATTGTGTGGGACAGGCTAGATGGATTATCACTGTCTATCACTGTTTGTATGTTTCATGAAATAGATAAGCTTGAAGAGCGCGGGGGGGAGATAGTACAAAAGCTCCAGTGCTAACAATGGCAGAGGAGCTGGGGTGTCTAGGTGCAGGGAGGAGGAGGGGGAGAAGCGATAGCTATACAAACTGTCTCAATCGTTAAGAAAAAAGAGGTCCATGTATCCTAGTGCCCTAATGTGGGCTGCCAAGTATATGGGTGAGATGCCCTTGTTGGTAATAAAAGCCCTAGGGCCACAGTGATCTCCTGGACTCGTTTCCTAGATAGGAGCCTTCTAGGGCAATCTGAGATGGCCGAGAATCTGTGCAGGTGAATTGATTTGAAAGGCGAGATTCAGTGTGGGCAGGGGTTCAGAAAAGTTAGAGGAGACGGAGCAAATGGAATGAAGGTGGAAGTTAAAGTAGACAAGGATGAGCAGTCACTCATTGCAAAGTCTGAGGCAATCTTGGCAAGACAGTCACCACAGGACTTTAAATGAAAGTTGAGAGGGATCTAAGAGGGTGAGGAGCTCAAAAGAGGAATAATTGTCCAAAGAACAAGGGAGCACCTGAGATGGGATTCGGCAATGAGAGCCATGCTGCTGCCATGGCGATTTAGGTGGAACACATGATGGAACCTACATTTACACAGGAAGTCTTCGATGAAAAAGGAGCCACCAGTGTACTGCTGGTAAGCCAGGTTTCTGACAGAAGTAGGATCAATCAATACTGACTGTATTGGAAAAGGTCGGATTGAAACCATGCAAGAGCAGTCACTTGGTGATAGACTGACAAGTAGGGTGTTGTAGTTGATCTTGACAAATACCTTGGACATGCTGAGGAGGCCAAGAAGGGAAAATGCACTACATTTGCAGTCATTCAGGATGTTGATGAATTTGATCAAGGTGGCCCAGTGAGGTCCTGAATGATGAAGGCCTCATTTGCAAGGAAGGAATTGTCTCCAAAGCGATACAAAGTGGGATGGTTGAGGGACCAGTGGTGGGGCTGGAGCAGAAGTTACTGCGAGAAAGAGTTATACTGGAAATGAACAAATAGTTTTCACTCTGACCCAACAGAGCAAATATGTTTGTACATTTTGATGATGTGGTTTCATACTCAATACGTGTGCCGTTACAACAAATTCAAACACTGCAAATGTAGTTCTACTCCAGAAGTTTGTGGAGGAATCAACAGCAAAACACCTCTCAACGGCACAACACTGCACTGAGAACTTCATTAAGCTCACGTAATCAGTGCCTATTCAGGCAAAGGAAAGATGGCAGCATGGTTTGTTTCATGGTGTTGTGAAGCAACTGCGATGGGCTAGTACTATAGATCAGAGTTCTGCTGTCATACACAAGATCAGACTCAAAGTGAACCTGTGTCAGACAGCCTGCAAATGAAATGTCAGCATAGTAATAGTTCTAGAACAGCTGGAGTCAAACTAAATTGGAAAAATTATTTTGTTGCCATATTGTTGCAGGTTGATCTCCAGCTGCTTAATATTGTCAAGTGTTGAGGCCAAATTTGGATTAATTCACAAATATCTTAATTCTGCTTAATTGAGACAACTTTCAACGTGCACAGTAAGCTGCACTGCCTCCTGCGCGGTCTGCTCCCCCAATGAGCGTCCCATTCAAATCTTTGTGCATGCGCGGTAACTACCATATGAAAACCGGTGAGTGGCCTTCGCGGGATCTCTCAGATCACTGTGCAGCTGCACACATGCACCGCAGCAGGAACTCTGCTTTCAGATTGCCAAATCCCTTTACAGCAGGAGCCATTAGTAAGTACGGACAGTTACCATGCCTCTTGCCACTTGTGCACATTCTGCCACGTGTTAGGAACTTTCACTTTAAACATTCGCCTTGAGTGGAATCTGATTCTGAGTGGTCGAGTGTGGGGTGTGACTATCATCTGAAAGGTTAAAGGACTGCATCTAATCCCAAGGAGCGGTTAAACATCAATTTCCCCTACCAGCAGAGTGGGGAGATATATTAATAATCAACAATCTAGAGAGACTTACAGCAAGTGGGATCACAATCTCACACTATGAACTTTAAGCAAACTGAAACCAAATTATCTTTTTTTTTTAAAGATATGAATTCTGTTGAAAATGAAGATCATAAACATAACTTTTAGTTCACTCTTCAGGTTAGCAAGAGAATTAGCTAAGATTCCAAGCCCAGTTTCAACCTATGCTCTTACCTGAATGGAGCTCTTTGACCAGCGAGGACATTGTGTTTGTAATGGAGTCAGCTGCCACCAGCAAATCATTTCGTAGGTTTCTGTGGGCTCCTGTACAAAATGAAAAAAGATCTGCAGGTTCAGGCTGGTGTACAACCTATATCGCCAATAGAACTTTCTGTGTAGTAGGAGATCACTTTCAGAATTTCGGCACGCTATTACCTGAAGATTCTGGGACGGATTTTCCAGATTGAATAGTATAGTCGGAGAAAAAGGGAGAAAATGGATTAGAGACCCGAACCACTGGATTTGCACTGATGAAAGCACTGCTGATAATGTTCTTCCTTCCCCCCCAACTGCTCGCAGGGAACTGAGTCACTCAACCCTTGACTGCCAAATGGCATTAAAATGAAGGTGTGGGAGCTTGGTCCGGAAAGCCAGCTGATTTCCCTGCCTCTTGCCTCAGTATCACTAATCCCACCTAGTTTCAGAAGAGGAGTGGTGGTACATCATGAGGCAGGAGCAGAAAGCCTGCTAATGTCATTGTCGAAGGAAGGAGCCCAGTAGTGGACACCTCTGTCCCTCTGCTACCTCATGGTTAATCCAGAAAGGCCTAGCTTATGGAGACCATGTCTTCCTTAAATATAGAATACACAGATTGACAGCCATTCCCCTCCACCTCACCATCTTCAGGTGCTTCTGCCCCTTAATGATGCCTCTGCTGCTTTTGATGCTGTAATGAGTGTTTCGTCTTGCAGGCAAGGAGCAGTTCTAAAATCCTTTTCCTACAACTACCACAGACCTACGGCCTTTTCATTATACTCATAACATAAAATTTTTCCTTGCATTGCTCTATAAGAGCGGTTGGGGGAGGGGGGTGGTTTCTGTGAGCTTACTAATGTCGGAAAAAATACTCTCCCTATAAAACACTTCTGAAACAAAAGTCAATTAATAATTGAAATGTTCATTCAAGTTCCCCTGGTGGCTCAGTTGTTAAGTTCACTCAGTTGGTACACGCACTCTTGCTGGCGAACATCGCAATCAAACCTCATTCCTGCTCTTACTCAAGGTCCAAATGCAAAATTTGCAGGAGGCACTTGCTAGTGTTCAAAAGCAAGAACCTTGGCTGAATTTTTACGATGTTCTAAGCTCAGGGCACAACCGGAGTTCCCCAGTTGCTTTTTCTAGCACAGATAAGGAATTGGACTGGTGTAGCACTGAGCTGTACAGACCTCCTGGTCTGTATTGTTTAGAACTATATTCTGGGGATGAGATTTTTTACAATTAATCATTCACCTACTGCATCCATTCACATCAAGAGCATAAACTACAACATGGGACACAGGGGATGTTGTATTAATTCATTATTTTCTGTTTCTTTCCTTTTCTCTTTCTTCCCTCCCCTGTTCTGTATGTCTTTTCTAAATATTTGTTTTTGCTGAAACTGTGGAGGCAGGGTTTTCCACTAATTCTCATGTTAAAACTATAGGCCTTTTACCACTCAATATTTTAAAGATTTGGACCATGTCTGTAATATTTTATCCAGCTAAAATATCCTCAGAAATCGTGTTTGAAAAATGTCTTAGAGTTTTTGAGGATGTACTAGCAGGGTAGATAAAGGGGAACCAATGAATATAACATATTTGGATTTCCAAAAGGCATTCAATAAGGTACCACTAAAATAAAATAACCTGGTTGCAGGTATAGTGGATGCATAGGTTATGATCTTCCAAAATTCCCCAGATTCTGTAGCAAATGTAACCCCACTATTCAAGAAAGGAGGGAGAAAGAAAACTGGAAACTGCACGCCAGTTAGCCTGACATCAGTTGTCGGGAAAATGCTGGAATCCATTATTAAGGAAGTGGAAGCCCTTCAAAAAGCAAAACAAATGTTTTGTGGATGTAACTAGCAGTGTGGATAAAGGGGAACCAGTGGATGTAGTATATTTGGATTCCCAAAGGGAATTCAATAAGGTACCACATAAAAGGTTGTTATGCAAGATAAGGGCTCATGGGGTTGGGGGTAATGTATCAGCATGGATAGAGGATCGGTTAACGGAGAGAAAACAGAGAGCAGGGATAAACGGTTTATTTTCTGGTTGGCAGGCTGTAACTAGTGGGGTGCCACAAGGATCAGTGCTTGGGCCCCAGCTATTTACAACCTATATAAATGACTTAGATGAAGGGACTGAGTGCAATGTATCCAAGATTGCTGACCATACAAAGCTAGGTGGGAAAGTAAACTGTGAAGAGGACACCAAGAGCCTTAAAAGGGATATAGGCAGGTTAAGTGAGTGAGCATTAAGGTGGCAGATGGAATATAATGTGGGGAAATGTGAGGTTATACACTTCGAAAGGAAGAATAGGAACACAGAATATTTTTGAATGGTAAACTATTAAATGTTGGTATTCAGAGGGATTTAGTTGTCCTACTACAAGAAACAGAGTTAGCATGAAGGTACAGCAAGCAATAAGGAAGGCAAATGGCATGTTGGCCTTTATTGCAAGGGGGTTGGAGTACCAGAGTAAGGAAGTCTTGCTACAATTGTACAGGGCCTTGGCGAGATTGCACCTGAAGTACCTTGCAGTTTTGGTCTCCTTATCTAAGAAAGGATATACTTGCCTTAGAGGTGGTGCAATGAAGGTTCACTAGATTGATTCCTGGAATGAGAGGGTTGTCCTATGTGGAGAGATTGAGTAGATTGGGCCTATACTCTCTGGAACTCAGAAGAATGAGAGGGTATCTCATTGAAACATATAAGAATCTAAGGGGGATTAACAGGTTAGATGCTGAGAGGTTGTTTCCTCTGGCTGGAGAGTCTAGAACTAGGGGGCATAGTTTCAGAATAAGGGGTCAGCCTTACAAAAGCAAAATATTGCGGATGCTGGAATCTGGAATAAAAACAGAAAATGCTGGAAATTTCAGCAGGTCAGGCAGCATCTGTGGAGAGAAACCAGAGTTAACGTTTCGGGTCGACTACCCTTTGTCAGAAGGGGTCAGCCTTTTAAGACTGAGATTAGGATAAATTTCTTCACTCAAAGGGTTGTGAATCTGTGGAATTCTCTACCCCAAAGGGCTGTAGATGCTGAATCATTGAGTATATCAAGGTTGAGATCGATAGATTTTTGAACTCGAGGGGAATCAAGGGATATAGAGATCAGGCAGAAAAATGGAGCTGAGGTCGAAGATCAGACATGATATTATTGAATGGTGGAGCAGGCTCGAGGGGTAATATGGCCTACTCCTGCTCCTCATTCTTATGTTCTTAAAAAGAACCAGAAATAAGCCAAAATTAAATACAAAAAAAGTATAGGAAGGAAAGTGTGTGAAATCTTCTACTGACCAATCTCCATGATAGAATAAGACAAATTATTGCTGGTGTGACTTGTTGAATAAGTAAAACCTTCTCCAATTCAATAAGCCACAGATTTATACTGCTCTATGTGCCATTTAGCATTTTATATCACAGCGCAAGTCTTCAATATCATAGAAGATATTGATGAGTTACTAAAATGTGTATTTTGTTTTCGTGTACAACAGAACAAGTACTGATAAATCTAATCTGACCAATTACTGCCCCAAGCAGCCTCTTCCCAACCATCAGTAAAGTGCTGGAAGGACATGTCAACAATATTCCCCCTAATTTTTTGGGGGGCCGCGCAGCCCTTTAACGGGCTGCATGACCCATTCAAACGTCCACGCATGTGCGATTATTTGCATTGTGAAGCTGAATATTGGCTGCGCAGGACCTCGAAACAGCTGCGCAGTCGTGCAGCTTATAGGAAATGTTGCTCACCAATAGTGCCAGTAAACAACACGTGCTAACCAAAAATGTGCTCACCCAGTCAGACCTTAGAACTTAAGATAGCCTTGATTATTATTAGGTTATCATGAAGCGTTATCGGATTATGCTCTCCATTGCTAAAACTGCTCACTATTCAAAGATCATCCAGGCATGCAAAGATAAACACAGGTTTCTCTTCACCACAAACCATCTTCTTAAACCACCCTCCCGTGCATCCTCCATCCCCACCTCCCAACAATAAGTGTAAGGAGCTCATGAACTCGCTAATCACAAAAATAGCAACCATCCATTCAGCTGCCTCTTCCGCTACCCTCCTTTCCCTGAACCCATCGGGACAAACGTCCCCAAATGTTGCCCACTGAACTAATCCTGAACACACATCTTTCTCTAAATTCTATTCCACTCCCTCCAATGCTATCTCTGACCTCATCTTGTCCGTGAGACCTACCTCCTGCTTCCTCGATCCTATTTCGAGCAAACTGTTGACCACCCAACTTCACCTCCTGGGCTAACAACGTTAGGTGATATTGTTAACGGTTCTCTCTCCTCAGATAATGTCACCCCCTTTTCAAATCTGGGGTCATCACCCCTCTCCTCAAAAACAACACTCTTGACCCCTCTGTCCTTGCAAACTACCGCCCCATCTCCAACCTCCCTTTCCTCTCCAAAGACCTAGAACATGTTGTCACTCCTCAAATCTGTGCCCATCTTTCCTGCAATTCCATGTTTGAATCCCTCCAACCAGGTTTCTGGCCCTGCCACAGTACTGAAATGGCCCTTGTCAAAGTCACAAATTACATTCTTTGTGACTGTGACTATGATAAACTATCCCTCTTCATCCTTCTCGACCTATCTGCAACCTTCAACTGAGTTGAACACACCATCCTCCTCCGTTGTCCAACTGGGCGGAACAGTTCTAGCTCAGTTCCATTCTTATCTATCTGATCATAGCCAGAGAATCACCTGCAATGGCTTCTCTTCCCACTCCTGCATCATTAACTCTGGAGTGCCCCAAGGATCTATCCTTGGCCCCCATCTATTTCCCATCTACATGCTACCCCTTGGCAATATCATCTGAAAACATATCAAATTCCACATGTATGCTGACGACACTCCGCCCGACCTCACCATCACCTTTTTGGACCCCTTCACAGTCTTGGATTTGTCACACTGTTTGTCCGACATCTATAATGGATGAACAGAAATTTCCTCCAACGAAATATTGGGAAGACTGAAGCCAGTCTATGGCCATCACCACAAACTATGTTCCCAGACCACCGTTTCCATTCCTGGCAACTGTCTTAAGCTGAGCAAGATATAGAAACATAGAAAATAGGTGCAGGAGTAGGCCATTTGGCCCTTTGAGCCTGCACCACCATTCAATAGGATCATGGCTGATCATTCACCTCTGTACCCCTTTCCTGCTTTCTCTCCATACCCCTTGATCCCTTTAGCCGTAAGAGCCATATCTAACTCCCTCTTGAATATATCCAATGAACTGGCATCAACAACTCTCTGCGGTAGAGAATTCCACAGGTTAACAACTCTCTGAGTGAAGAAGTTTCTCCTCATCTCAGTCCTAAATGGCTTACCCCTTATCCTTAGACTGTGTCCCCTGGTTCTGGACTTCCCCAACATCGGGAACATTCTTCCTGCAACTAACATGTCCAGTCCCATCAGAATTTTATATGTTTCTATGAGATCCCCTCTCATCCTTCTAAACTCCAGTGAATACAGGCCCAGTTGATCCAGTCTCTCCTCATATGTCAGTCCTGCCATCCCGGGAATCAGTCTGGTGAACCTTCGCTGCACTCCCTCAATAGCAAGAATGTTCTTCCTCAGATTAGGAGACTAAAACTGAACACAATATTCCAGGTGAGGCCTCACCAAGGCCCTGTACAATTGCAGTAAGACCTCCCTGCTTCTATACTCAAATCCCCTAGCTATGAAGGCCAACATATCATTTGCCTTCTTCACCGCCTGCTGTACGTGCATGCCAACTTTCAATGACTGATGTACCATGACACCCAGGTCCCTTTTCCTAATCTGCTGCCATTCAGATAATATTCTGCCTTCGTGTTTTTTCCACCAAAGTGGATAACCTCACATTTATCCACATTATACTGCATCTGCCATGCATTTGCCCACTCACCTAACCTGTCCAAGTCACCCTGCAGCCTCTTAGCGTCCTCCTCACAGCTCACAGCGCCACCTAGCTTAGTGTCATCTGCAAACTTGGAGATATTACACTCAATTCCTTCATCTAAATCATTGATGTATATTGTAAAGAGCTGGGGTACCAGCACTGAGACCTGCGGCACCCCACTAGTCACTGCCTGCCATTCTGAAAAGGACCCGTTTATCCCGACTCTCTGCTTCCTGTCTGCCAACCAGTTCTCTATCCACGTCAATACATTACCCCCAATACTATGTGCTTTGATTTTGAACACCAATCTCTTGTGTGGGACCTTGTCAAAAGCCTTTTTGAAAGTCCAAATACACCACATCCACTGGCTCTCCCTTGTCCACTCTACTAGTTACATCCTCAAAAAATTCTAGAAGATTTGTCAAGCATGATTTCCCTTTCATAAATCCATTCTGTTACTGCTTTCCAAATGCGCTGCTATTTCATCCTTAATAATTGATTCCAACATTTTCCCCACGACTGATGTCAGGCTAACCGGTCTATAATTACCCGTTTTCTCTCTCCCTCCTTTTTTAAAAGTGGTGATACATTAGCTACCCTCCAGTCCATATGAATTGATCCAGAGTCGACAGAATGTTGGAAAATGATCACCAATGCATCCATTATTTCTCGGGCCACTTCCTTAAGTACTCTGGGATGCAGACTATCAGGCCGGGGATTTATCACCTTCAATCCCATCAATTTCCCCAATACAATTTCCTGCCTAATAAGGATTTCCTTCAATTCCTCCTTCTCACTAGACCCTCGGTCCCCTAGTATTTCCGGAAGGTTATTTGTGTCTTCCTTCGTGAAGACAGAACCGAAGTATTTGTTCAACTGGTCTGCCATTTCTTTGTTCCCCATTATAAATTCACCTGAATCTGACTGCAAAGGACCTACGTTTGTCTTCACTAAGCTTTTTCTCTTCACACATAGACTATTCACAACCTTGGTGTTTGACCCCGAGATGAGTTTCTGACCACATATCCGCGCCATCACCAACACTGCCTACTTCCACCTCCCTAACATCGCTCGACTCCAACTGTGCCGCAGCTCATCTGCTGCTGAAACCCTCATCCATGCCTTTGTTACCTATAGACTTGACTATTCCAAAGCTCTCCTGGCCAGCCTCCCATTTTCCACCCTACATAAACTTGTGCTCATCCAAAACTCTGCTGCTCATATCTTAACTCACTCCAAATCTCGTTCACCCTTCACTCCTGCACTTGCTGACCTTCGCTGGCACCCAGTCCAACATCGCCTCAATTTTATAATCCTCATCCTTGTTTTCAAATCCCTCCATGGTCTCGCCCCTCCCAATCTCTGTAACCTCCTCCAACCCTACAAGCCTTTGATATCTCTGCGCTCTTCCAATTCTGGCCTCTTAAGCATCCCTGATTTTAATCGCTCCACCATTGATGGCTGCGTTTTCAGCTGCCTTAGCCCTAAGCTCTGGAATTCCCTCCCTTAACGTCTCCGCCTCTTTTAAGATGCTCCTTAAAACCTACCGCATTGTTCAAGCTTTTGGTCATCTTCCATGGTATCTCCCTCTGTGGCTCGATGTCAAAAATATTTATTTATGGATATAGCTCTTGTTAAGTGCCTTGGAACATTTTACTATGTTAAATGCACTACATACATGTAAGTTGTTGTTGTAATTCAAGTCATGGACACAAGAAGTGAATGCCAGAGGAGAATACTTATCTCAACATCAAGACAGTATTCGACTGAGCATGGTATCAAGGAGCCATAGAAAAAGTGAAGTGAATAGGGCCAAAGGGAAAAACCCTCCAGTGGCTGGAGTCACACTTTATACAAATTAAGATAATGTGGTTGTTGGAGGCAAGACAAATAATACAAAGCCCAGCCATCTCTCCTTGACCGTCAACAGCACCAGCACAGTCAATACACCAGCATTCCCCACCATCAATATACTGAGGACCAACAATGACTAGAAGGTAAACTGTAGCTGCCATATCAACACTGTGGCCATAAGATCAGGGCACAGAGTGAGTAATCTGTGACAAGAGGCTTATCTCCTGACCCCTTTGAGTGTATTCATCCTCTACAAGGCTGAAGTCAAGAGTGTGATGGAATACTTATCATTTGCCTGGATGTGCATAACCACAAAAACATTCAAAAAGCTCAAAACCATCCGGAATAGAGCACTTAGCTTGATCGATGCCCCTGCCAATGTACTCAATATCCCTTCTCACCACCACTGGCGCATTGTCGCTGCAATATGTATAATCTACAGGATGCACTGCAGCAAATCACCAAGATTATTTCAACAGCACCTCCCTCGCCTGCAACCTGTACCATCAAGAAGGACAAGAACAGTAATATCATGAGAACACCATCCCATCTAAGTTCATCTTCAAGTCACACACCATTCTGACTTTGGCATATATCGCTGTTCCTTCATTGACCTTGAGCCAATATCCTGGAGTTCCCTATGTAACATCACTGTGGAAGATCTATCACACCAAAGACCATATTTGTTCAAGGAGAAAGACCACCATCATCTTCCCAGGGCAACTAGAGATAGGCAATAAATGCAGCAATGCCCACATCCTGAGAACAAATTTAAAAAAATCATCTTGGTATAAAATGTCCATTATGAATATTTATCACTTTTAACAGGTTGCATGAAAAGCATAAAGGAATAAAGGATTTTACTGTTAAGTCAACTAATCATCATCATAGGCAATCCCTCAAAGCGAGGATGACTTGCTTCCATGCTAAAAAGGAATGAGTTCACAGGTGTTTCAATGAAGGACCTAATATTTCAGATCACAAACTACATCTTGGAGGGTGGAAGATGCCTGTGCTTGTAGTTTTTTAATGTGTGATGGTATGCAGTCAACTAATATAGTACCTTCGGCAGACTTCTAAATATTGATCGTCATTTCAACTTCAGCCATTATTCCCCTCACCTTAGGGGGGCCCAAAGTTAAATCCATTCCAGAAAAGGTAATGGTCTTATTTCACTAATGGCTGTTAAGGCCCATGATTGCTGAGAAGTTAAATAGTACAGGAACCATTGCACCCAAGTGATGATGCAAATATATTGGTCAATCTTTGATAGCATCGCATTTTTTTCTCCATTTTAGGATTCTACTATGCCACTTATGTGTATTAATCAGAATTAAACAGTTTTTGTGGCACATTCTTGCATATTGCTACTACTTTTGCGAGATCACAGCTGAGATGCGCTGTCCGGCATGATTTCTCATATTTCCATGTATAACTGACCTTGGCAGGGTTTTTGTTTTTACAAGATATGAAGGACAAATATTTTGGGACATAAAAGATTACCTCTTTATAATCAGCAAATAAAAGAAACACTTATTTCTGTAATTCTTTATGTAAAAGTGTACACATATGTAACAATGAAAGGAAAAAGTGAACTTATATAGATAACTAACATTTAGCAAGATTACTACCTACCCTGTGCAAAAGCTTCCTGCACATCTCCTCCAACCCCAGACAATGAGTCTTGAGGACCATGGGTTGGTGTGGAGCAAGCAGAAGTTGACCTCACGGGCATTGGCATGGGACGGCTGGCACTGTGGCTAGGTGATGAACGAGGAGAGCCAGCTGCTTGAGCCTGTACAATGAGAAAATAGAATAATGTCCATCTCAATAGCCAGTTCATAACATTTTACAAACCAAAGACAAAAGAAGTAATGTCAATCTTTCCTAAAGCAATTTGAACATACCTTAGATCATCCAATGTCACCGCAAAGAAAACAAAATCACATTATGACCATTTTCATCCTTCAACCAAACTGTTGGACTCATTAAAGTGACATTGCTTGGAACGTCATTGGTTCTCAACATTCTTGGTATGTAAAAGAGCAAAGATCTATTGGAATATATTTTGTAACTAGGATGATGAGGAATGCACCATTACTGTTGATGGTCATTTAATTTGACTAGCAGAAACAGCAAAAATATAGAAACTACCTCCTCTCCCAACATCTTCTTTATTTATTCATTTGAATGTGCACTACCCCACAAGTGGAGCTTGAGATCCCTAAACTCAAGAGAGGTCACCCACCTGATTTGCATTGTTACATATTGATTATTTATGATAAAACTAGTTTCACTAATCATGTTTTCATGTCAAATAACCTCTAAATGAAATAGCCCATAGACCAGTAATACATTAGGACAAACCTGCTTTTATAATTCCGGCACCCCATCCCTTATTCACCCCAATTCACTAAATATATTCAAGAAGGAGTTAGATGTAGTCCTTACTACTAGGGGGATCAAGGGTTATGGCGAGAAAGCAGGAATGGGGTAATGAAGTTGCATGTTCAGCCATAAACTCATTGAATGGCGGTGCAGGCTCGAAGGGCCGAATGGCCTACACCTGCACCTTTTTTCTATGTTTCTATGTTTGTTTGGCCTCACATCTTAGTTTTCTGGTGCAGTAGGGTTTTGTTACTCTTTAGCATTTGAAGCACACACATCAGAGCTAAGAAGTCCATTAATTCTGTTTGTGAAACTAGGCTAATAGCCTTTCTTAGGCATTAATAGAACCACAAAAAAAATGATTGCAGGGTTGTCTCATGGCAACGGCCTGAAAGATCCACTTTGTCAATATATTCTCTGCCTCAGGCAAATGGAAACAGGCCAGGTAACAGATGGCTAACGAGTACAATTAGCCTCATTTTGCTGTGGCAAGCTGAAAAGGAATAGTGAATAATTCTGCTCACCTCTCACTGCTAGTATCGACAGACTTAACAGTTACTTGTTGCTGCTACACATTATTGGCTGATTGGACTGTTTGTTGGGAGAAGGTCATGATTTACAGAGGACTTTTAAGGAATGAATGGAGGTGACCTAATGTCTGAAACAATGTGGTTATGAATAACTTTTAGGGAATATGGTATTACGTTTGTACCATAAAACAGGGATTTGCATCTATCTATCCTCTTCCCTCTCTGGAAACATAGAAAGCTGTTGAAAACTATCTGTAGTATTCATGGTAATCGCTGAAAGCAAGTTCCAATCACTTTATGCTAAAGATTAGTTACAACTGAAAATACGTAATATTAATCCACTACTCAAATGGGACAATGCTTTTGAAAAAAAAAGTATCGACAAACTGCGCTGATGTGAAGCAAATGGTTGTTAATAAAGTACTGTGATAGCAACTGGACTAAAAACTTCCTGGTATCAACTGGGGACTATTTCTCAATAAATCTGGATTAAGGACTTTGAAAAGCATTAGTATTCCTCATGGGACGTCACTGCACCAAGGACAGAGGATGCCGCGGCAATTGTCACACACAATGCAAGCCACAGCCATTGCAAAACAAACAAACAATTATTTTTAAAATACGTTTACAGACAATAGAGCGTATATTCTAACACACATCAGTAAGTAAACAGAAGGCTGCAATCTACATGAGGGGGATCAGATAACAGTTCATCTTTAACTGCTCAAGCTTTGCTTTTTCAATTTATATATCATCTGAATCTCTCAGCTAAAACTACAGCCTTATAATCACTCTACGGTGTCCATTACTTCTATCTAATCTGCTAATTTTCAGTGTAACATATAATCAAGGCAATAATTGACATGCTGATTTCTACCAGGGCCGTGGGATGGCAATATAATTGGTCTCAGTTCCTCAGGTTAAGATGAGAAAATAAAAATCAAACAGGATTTCTGCTCTTGGCGGAAATTGCATATGGGTGTTGGGTTACGACAGCATTGGAATCAGCTGCGATGCATGCAGCTGCCAATAACAAATAACATGTTGACCCTCTCTGACTAAGAATCCTAAATGCAGAATGAGCGATTTAGATGAAGTACTCACTTCTACCAACATCATGGTAACTCATATCTACAGACGCCGAAGATTAAGTGACAGATGCTTACATTAGGTTGTGGTGTTCAGGCTGCACTTCAGGGCTTCAGCACATAATCTAGGCTAACACATCAGTGCAGTACTAAAGCGCTGCCGCATCATTAGGGGTGCCATTCTTCAGATGAGATGTCAAATCTAGGACCTGTCTAAATATTCCAGTGGTTCAGATGGAACACAATACAATTTGAAGAACAGGGATTCTCCTGGTTTCCTGGCCAACATTTTTCCTCAATCAATACCATGAAAGCAGTTTAACTGGTTCGTTCATCATATTGGTGTTTATGAGATATTGTGTGCAAAATGGCTGCCATATTTGTCGACATAACAACAATGATTGCACTTCAAAATAATTCAGGGTATGAGAAGCACTGTGAGACATTTCCAAGAGGAGTAATAAGCTACTATAGAAATGGAATCTCTCAAACTTATTTATCATACCCTTTAACATAGCACAAAATATCCAAAAGGCACTTCACTGAGGAACTGGTTGGACATGGTTGAGGGTCATAGTTGCCAACTATTTGCATTAAAGGTGGTCCCACATCTGCTTTATTTGTGTAGTGATACCTCAAATAGAGTTTCCAGCACAAGTTGATTCCTATGTAAGGGGCCAAGTTTCGCCCTGAGTTGCTCCTGTTTTTTTGGAGCAACTGGTTTAGAATGGAGTATCTTAGAAATTTGAATTCTCGGCATTTAGTTTGCTCCAGTTCTAGTCAGTTAGAACAGTTTCACTTTGGAACAGAATTTTCTTTCAAAAGGAGGCGTGTCCGGCCACTTACGCCTGTTTTCAAAGTTTCGGCAGTGAAAACTTACTCCAAACTAACTTAAAATGGAGTAAGTGAAGATTTTTGTACGTTCGAAAAAACCTTGTCTACACTTTAGAAAATCAGGCGTAAGTTACAAATCAGGCGTAGGGAATGGGGGGGGGGGGGGTTTAAAGGGAAGTTTACAAACATTAAACACTTCAGTTTTACAAATAAAGAGCCATCATCAATAATAAATGATAAATACATCAATAAATCAACCAATAAATCAATCAAAAAAAATTAATAAAAAATAATTTTTTTTTTTTAAAATCAATAAATAAAACATTTTCTACTTACCGACTGCAGCACCAGGAGTCCTCCAATATCGTGCTGGGACGGCCCCCCCAAGTGTGTCTCTGTCAGTGTCTCTATCTGTCTGTCTGTGTGTATGTCTCTCACTCTCTGTCTGTCAGTGTCTGTGTTTCTGACAGCGAGGGGAGGGGGAGAAGGGGGGTGGGAGGGGGAGAAGGGGGGCGGGAGGGGGAGAGGGGGTGGGGGGGAGAAGGGAGGTGGGGGTAGAAGGGGGGTGGGGGAGGGGAGAAGGGGGTGGGGGAGAAGGAGGGGAGAGGGGGAGAAGGGGGGATGTAGGGAGGGAAGGAGAGAGGATGTAGGGAGAGAAGGAGAGAGGATGTAGGGAGGGAAGGAGAGAGGAGGGAGGGAGGGAAGGAGAGAGGAGGGAGGGAGGGAAGGAGGGAGGGAAGGAGGGAGGGGGAAGGAGGGAGGGAGAGAGGAGGGAGGGAGGGAAGGAGAGAGAAGGGAGGGAGGGAAGGAGAGAGGAGGGAGGGAGGGAAGGAGATAGGGAGGGACGGAAGGAGAAGGGAGAGAGGAGGGAGGGAGGGAAGGAGAGAGGAGGGAGGGAGGGAAGCAGAGGGAAGGGAGGGAAGGACAGAGGAGGGAGGGAAGGAGAGAGGGAGGGAGAGAGGAAGGGAAGGAGAGCGGGAGGGAGGGAAGGAGAGAGGAGGGAGGGAAGAAGAGAGGAGGGAAGGAGAGAGGAGGGAGGGAAGGAGTGAGGAGGGAGAGAAGGAGAGGGGAGGGAGGGAAGGAGAGGGGAGGGAAGGGAAGGAGAGAGGAGGGAGGGAAGGAAGGAGAGAGGAGGGAGGGAGGGAAGGAGAGAGGGAGGGAAGGAGGGAGGGAGGGAGGGAAGGAGAGAGGAGGGAGGGAGGGAAGGAGAGAGAAGGGAGGGAGGGAAGGAGATAGGGAGGGACGGAAGGAGAAGGGAGAGAGGAGGGAGGGAGGGAAGGAGAAAGGAGGGAGGGAGGGAAGGAGGGAGGGAAGGAGGGAGGGGGAAGGAGGGAGGGAGAGAGGAGGGAGGGAGGGAAGGAGAGAAGGGAGGGAGGGAAGGAGAGAGGAGGGAGGGAGGGAAGTAGATAGGGAGGGACGGAAGGAGAAGGGAGAGAGGAGGGAGGGAGGGAAGGAGAGAGGAGGGAGGGAGGGAAGCAGAGGGAAGGGAGGGAAGGACAGAGGAGGGAGGGAAGGAGAGAGGGAGGGAGAGAGGAAGGGAAGGAGAGCGGGAGGGAGGGAAGGAGAGAGGAGGGAGGGAAGAAGAGAGGAGGGAAGGAGAGAGGAGGGAGGGAGGGAAGGAGGGAGGGAGAGAGGAGTGAGGGAGGGAAGGAGAGAGAAGGGAGGGAGGGAAGGAGATAGGGAGGGACGGAAGGAGAAGGGAGAGAGGAGGGAGGGAGGGAAGGAGAGAGGAGGGAGGAAGGGAAGCAGAGGGAAGGGAGGGAAGGACAGAGGAGGGAGGGAAGGAGAGAGGGAGGGAGAGAGGAAGGGAAGGAGAGCGGGAGGGAGGGAAGGAGAGAGGAGGGAGGGAAGAAGAGAGGAGGGAAGGAGAGAGGAGGGAGGGAAGGAGTGAGGAGGGAGAGAAGGAGAGGGGAGGGAGGGGAGGAGAGGGGAGGGAAGGGGAGGGAAGGAGAGAGGAGGGAGAGAAGGAAGGAGAGAGGAGGGAGGGAGGGAAGGAGAGAGGAGGGAGGGATGAGGGAAAAAGAGAGGAGGAAGGAGGGAGGGAAGGAGAAAAGAGGGAGGGAAGGAGGGAAGGAGAGGGGACGGAGGGAGGGAAAGAAAGAGGAGGGAGGGAGGGAGGGAAGGAGAGAGGAGGGAGGGAGGGAGGGAAGGAGGGAAGGAGAGAGGAGGGAGGGAGGGAGGGAAGGAGAGAGGAGGGAGGGAGGGAGCGAGGGAGGGAAGGAGAGAGGAGTTATGGAAGGAGAGAGGAGGGAGGGAGGGAGGGAAGGAGAGAGGAGGGAGGGAGGGAGGGGAGAGAGGAGGGAGGGAAGGAGAGAGAAGGGACAGAGGGAAGGAGAGAGGAGGGAGGGGAGGAGGGAGGGAGGAGGGAGGGAGGGAAGGATAGGATGGAGGGAGGGAGGGAAGGAGAGGGGGGGGGAGGGCGAGAAGGAGGCTGAATGGCCAGGCCCAAGACCTCAGGCTGGATTTACAGGTAGGTGGCGTCGGGTCTCGGAGGTCCGGGGGGTGGGGAAAGAGAGTCGCGGAGGTCCGGTGGGGGGGGGTGGGGGGGAGAGAGTCATGGAGGTCCGGGGGGGGGGGGAGAGAGAGTCGCGGAGGTCCGGGGGGGGGGGAGAGAGTCGCGGAGGTCGGGGGAGGGGCGGCGTCGGGAGAGAGTCGCGGAGGTCCGGGGTGGGAGCAGAGGTCGGAGGTCCAGGGGGGAGCAGAGGTCAGGTCGCTGGGGGCGGGAGAGCCGGGGTCGGGTCGGGTGGGAGGAGCCTTATTCACGTAGCCCCAGTGAGGCCATTCGGCCAGGGCTAGGGGCTGCGTGCTTCGGGCTCCTCCCACACAGTTTTGGGAGCCTGGAGCTACTGCACATGCGCGCCCACTGTAGCGCGCATGTGCAGAGGTCCCGGCACTGTTTTCAGCGCAGGGACCTGGCTCCGCCCCCTACAGCTTGTGCTGCGCTGCGCCCAGCTGCAGAAGACCTGCAGGGAGCCGGAGAATAGGAAAGTGTTTTTTAGGCGCACTTTCTGGCGCGAAAAACGGGCGTCCAGGTCCGGGCTGCGCCGTTTTAGGCGCGGTCCGAAACTTGGGCCCTAAAAGTGGAAATTTATGAGCCTCAATGAGTGGGAAGCTGTTAGAGCCAGAAATGTTATTTGAGGAGGCACTTTACAAATGGAGGTTGGCACGTTTGTGTGTGAACCACTGTAGTTCATTACTTTACCATCTTGAAAGATAGGAAGGTTCCCATAATACAATGTAATTTTATCTCATTTTGCCCGTGAAAACAAGTTTAAAAAGAAATTCCAGCATGTGCATTTTTGATGGAACATTTTGCTGTGATTCTTTCTTTATGTTACGCTTTCATTGTTTGTACTGTGTATTTTAAACCTTTTTCACACTGTCATTGGTGAATTAGCCAGGCTTATTCTCTCAAACATCAACAACCTCCCTTCAAAATAATCAGGTTTTTCTGTAATATTTCAAGATATGCTTTTGCTTGTACACTTTAGTTTATGAGCAGAAAACGTTTTGCTTAAGTAGGCAATGATGACACATGAGAAATGGAATTTGCTCTTCCCAAAAGATCTTGGATTGATAGTCCCATTCAGAATATCAAACCACGTCATTATTAAGTTAAACGGTTACAGGATGTAGTACTTAATCTGACTGTCAAGCATAGACATTAAAGGGCAAAAGTCAGATGGTATAAACAAAAAGAGCAAAATATATTGCAAACTTATAGGGCCCAAGTTTCCACATGATTTGCGCCTGATTTTTAGGAGCAACTGGTGGAGAACGGACTATCTTAGAAATCGCAATTCTCCACATTTTTTTTTTCTGCAGTTCTAGTCAGTTAGAACAGTTTCACTTTGGAACAGAATTTTTTCTTCAAAAGGGGGCGTGTCTGGCCACTGACGCCTGATTTCAAAGTTTCCACAGTGAAAACATACTCCAAACTAACTTAGAATGGAGCAAGTGAAGATTTTTGTAGAACTGAAAAAACCTTGTCTACACATTAAAAAATCAGGCGCAGGTTACAAATTAGGCGTCGGGAACGAGGTGGGGGGGGGGGGGTGGGAGGGGGGGAAGGGAAGTCATTAAATTCTATAATAAATCCTTATTTATACTTATACAAATATTATACAAATAAATCCAACCTGAATAAAAATTTATAAGCAAAGAAAAGATTAAATAAGCCATCTCCCCACCTGTGTGAAAGTGCTTCAGACAGGGAGAATGGTGCAGGAAGCCTCACAAGTTGAGGCAGCCGTTCGTTCCCGCGGGGGGGGGGGAAGCCGTTCGTTCCCGCGGGGGGGGGGGGGGGAAGCCGTTTGTTCCCGCGGGGGGGGGGAAAGGAGGCAGCCATTTGTTCCCATGGGGAGGGTGGGAGGAGGAAGCCGTTCCCGACAGCGGGGGGGGGGGGGAAGGAGACAGTGAGAAGGCTGCAGGAAGCCTCACAAGTTCAGCAGCCATTTCCCGACGGGAAACGACTGCCTCAACTTTCTGAGGCTTCCTGCAGCCTTCTCACTGCTGCAGGAAGCCTCAGTGCTGATGTGCTGATGGCAATGTACTTTTATTAAAAAATGTTCAAAAATTAAACAGCTACAAAGAACTACAAAAATGGCCGAGTGCCAATGTTTCCTTCACACTGCGCGTGCGCGAACGCTCCAACGCGCACGCGCAGGGTTGCCGGCAGGAAAAAAACTAATTTAAATGGTACCCGCCCCCTCCCACTTACAAAATCGGCGCGAGTGGTAGGCTCCGCCCCCCTGGGCACCGCGCCAAGCAGACATCGAGCTGCAGGGCGCTCCAGAATTGCGCGTTTTTTTTCCGACGCCGTTTTCGGCGCGAAAAACGGGCGCCCAGCTCGGAGGGGCGCCCGTTTTTTATCGTGTGGAAACTTGGGGCCATAAATTCAACATCTTGAAGCCCTTCACATTTTAAATGAAAACCAGCGATTGTTGTAGGTACTGATCTGCTACAATTGCATTCTAAACACAACCATGTAGCCACCTGAGCTTTACTGTCATAGAATCATAGATAGAATCATAGAAATTTATAGCACAGAAGGAGGCCATTTCGGGCAATTGTGTCCGTGCCAACCGACAAAGAGCTATCCAGCCTAATCCCACTTTCCAGCTCTAGGTCCGTAACCCTGCAGGTTACAGCACTTCAAGTTCAAATCCAGGTACTTTTAAAATGTGGTGAGGGTTTCTGCCTCTACCACCCTTTCAGGCAGTGAGTTCCAGACCAAGAAATTTCCCCTGAAATCCCCTCTAAAGCTTCTCCCAATTACTTTAAATCTATGCCCCCTGGTTGTTGACCCCTCTAAGGGAAAAAGGTCTGTCCTAGCTACTCTACCTGGGCCACTCATAATTTTATACATCTCAATAAGGTCTCCCCTCAGCTTCCTCTGTTCCAAAGAAAACAAACCAAGCCTATCTAATCTTTCCTCATAGCATTTACGAGGCAACATCCTCGTAAATCTCCTCTGTAGACTTTCTAGTGCAATCACATCTTTCCTGTAATGTGGTGACCAGAACTGCACGCAATACTTTAGCTGTGGCCTAACTAGTGTTTTATACAGTTCAAGCATAAGCTCCCTGTTCTTGTATTCTATGCCTTGGCTAATAAAAGCAAGTTTTCCGTATGCCTTCTGAACCACCTTATCTAACTGGCCTGCTACCTTCAGGGATTTGTGGACATGCACTCCAAGATCCCTTTATTCCTCTACACTTCTCAGTGTCCAATCATTTAATGTGTATGCCCATGCCTAGTTAGCCCTCCCCAAATGCATCACTTCACACTTTACTGGATTGAATTCTGTTTGCCACTATTCTGCCCACCTGACCAGTTCATTGATATCTTCCTGCAGTTATCAATCTTCTTCTTCGTTATCAATCACACAGATGATTTTAGTATCATCTGCAAACTTCTTAATCATACCCCTATATTCAAGTCTAAATCGTTGATATAGACCACAAAAAGCAAGAGTCCTAGTACTGAGCCCTACAGAATGCCACTGGAAACAGCATTCCAGTCACAAAAAGATCCATCAACCATTACACTTTGCTTCCTGCCTCTGAGTCAATTTTGGATCCAATTGCCACTTTGCCCTGGATCCCATGGGCTTTTACTTTCTTGACCAATTTGCCATGTGGGAACTTATCAAAAGCCTTGCTAAAATCCATATACACTACATCAGACGCACTACCCTCATCGACCCTTCTGGTTACCTCCTCGAAAAATGAAATCAAGTTAGTCAGACACGACCTTCCCTGAACAACTCCATGTTGACTGTCCTTGATTAACATGTGTCTTTCTAAATGAAGATTTATCCTGAAGTTAGGCTGACTGGCCTGTAATTGCTCGGTCTATCTCCTTCTCCCTTTTTAAACAAAGGGACCATGTTAGCAGTCCTCCAGTACCATACCTGTAGCCAGAGAGAATTAGAAAATAATGGTCAGAGCCTCTGCTATTTCCTCTTTTGCTTCTCTTAACAGCCTGGGATACATTTCATCTGGGGCTGAGGATTTATCCACTTTCAAAGCTGCGAAACATCTTGAGGCCGAATTTGGCGCAGCCGCCGAGGATCCACTGGAAATCTATGTTTTCTGGGCGATTCCTCTGGAACTATCCATTTGCTATCCAGGTTGCGCCTGGCGCGAGATTGGTTGTGGAGGGATCCGCCGGTGTGACGTCATGCCCATGACGGATGCTGCAAATCAGCCATTTTGGTAAGGGATGCTTGCCTCAGATCGACCTGCTGCCCGCCAAAAGGACCGCTCGCAAAAAGTAGGTCTGACCTGGCTGTGAGTCAGGCGGCAGGGAGAAGGGCTCCGAGTGCTGCAGCACTGCACATCGCGGCTATGGTGCAGATGCTGGACCATCATGAGTGGGACTGCTGGAAAACAGTTAGGTGGATGTTGTTTTACTTTATTGCTGATGTTTAATTTGGATGTGATAAAAGCGACTGAAATGTGTCTAGGCTGATGGAAACTTTTTTCTTTGACCTTGCTGAAAGACCTTCATTGGCGAAGGCAAAATAATTATGAATAAGTGAAAAGTCACATTTTGTCCATCCAAGCTGATTAATTAATTCTGTGACATAGTCCTTCAAGAAGTTCTCAGGGAAGCACTACATATCATATAGAGGGTGAGCGGGTTAGGGTTAGAATGATCTATTGTAAGCCTGAGACAGTTGCAGACTCTGACAACATTTGTATGGGAGGAAAAGGGTATAAAGTTACAGCTATTCGACTTTAGGGGCAGCACAATTACAGACCAAACTGAGGAAGGACTACGGTCAATAGAATACAGCAAGAGACAAGCGCCGTGGTGACTCAGTGGCCTACCGTTGAGGTTTCAACGACTAGACTGTCACTATCGCCTTGTTAATGTGTCTTTCTTTGTACTGCAAGGAAACTACTTCAAAAAATCTGTTCTGATTTGTCACAAAAGACCTATACCCAGGGTGCCTTGTTGTTCTCACAAGGCAGCACACATGACGTTAAATTCAGACACTCAGCAAGAGAGGGTCAACAATGTGAGTGTATTTACAAGTGCACAATAACAAGGATTACATAACATTATTACATTTACAAACATTTACACCACCACCACCCATTCCTCTACCCAGCACCACCACCTCTCTCCCTCCCCGCCCTTGAAGTGATGCCCCAAGCTCCTCTTCCTCGCCCTGCCTACACCATGGTGTCCCGCTCCCCTACCCCTCTCTGTCTGTGGTTGACGAGGTTGTGCAGGAGGGCAGCGGGATGTCTGCAGACGTCTTGGTGAGAAAGCAGGGGGCCCGGCCGAAGGCGTCAGGATCGCCTACTCTTCCGGGCCTGACTGCCTTGAGGGTGTGGGGTCAGGAGCTTGCACTACGCGTCTAGAAGCTATCTCTTGCCTCATCGCCTCAACGGTCTCGGTTGTGCGCTCCAATACAGCGATGAGCCGGTCCATCTTGTAATCATGCTGCTGGGTGAAGGTGGCCATGCTGGCAGCTATCCCAGTCATGGTCTGGAACATATCACGACCTATCTGCACGCTCGTCCGTGATAGCTGGTCCATCTCCAGAATTGCAGAGAGCTGTGGTGAATCCTCAGATGGATGCTCGCTCCTGGTGGGTTCTGGTGCCTTGCTTGTCTTCGCACCATGGCCTCTGCTTTTGGTAGAGCTTGCCAGTATGGAATGCGTTCCAAACCCCAGGAACTCGGAAGTCAATGCCGAGGTTCTGCTGACATCTGGCTCACATGGCAGGAGGCTGCTGTCATCCTGTTCCTGCTCCTGGAGCTCAAGGGGCTCAAAAAGGGGCCCTTCTCTCTCCTCTCTCTCCTCTTCTTTGTGGCTCAGGGTGGTGGAGGCTTGCCACGACCATCCCGGGTGAGGTCTTTAACCCTCTGTCACGAGCTCCTCCAATTCCTGCTCATTAAACCATAAAGCTCGGGGCCTGATTTTGCCACTTCATTGCTGATTTCTGGCCACTCATCGTCAATGATGAAACAAATGGCTGCCCAACAGTTTGTGTCTCTCAATTTCTCCAACTGCCCCCCTCTCCAACCTCTAACTTTCTCCTTTCCCCTCTCACACTCACAGGTGGAATAAAGTGGTGTGTCTTTATGCGCATGTGCAGTACAGCAATCAGCCTCAAATGGCCCCGAAATGACGACACGTCGGAAAATAAAAACTACAAAAAAAATTTGCGGTCTCGCGCATGCGCATTGGAGGCCCTCCGAAGATCCCCAAGTGGAGAGGCCTCTAACTGCCGCACACTGATGATGCCGGCCACTCACTCCCGCTCCGCAACTCCCACTGCCTGCTGCTGCCGCTCACACACGGAGCCAAAAGTGGTTCCCAGCGGGACCCGTGGCAGCTGGTGGCCAAAAGGTAGGTGTTGCCCGGAGGCCGCAGAAAAATGGGCAGTGACCAAATTCAGCCCCCTTAATACTTCCTCTCTCACTATTTTTATTTCACCTAATATTTCCCACTCCTCCTCCCTGATTGGAATGTCTGCATCGCCTCTTTTTTGTGAAAACAGACGCAAGGTATTTTTTGAGAACCATACCCACGTCTTCCGTCTCCACACACAGATTACCTTTATAGTCTCTAATAGGCCCCACTCTTTCTCTAGTTATCCTCTTGCTCTTAATGTATTTCATGTTCTTACTTTGCTTTCCTAATTTCCTTTTTAATTTCATCCCTGCACTTTCTATACTCCTCTAGAGTTTCTGCAGTATTGAGCCCTGTCATAAGCCTCCCTTTTTTTCTTTATCCTACCCTGTGTGTCCCTTGACATCCAGGGGGCTCTAGATTTGTTAGTCCCACCCTTTTTCTTTAAAGGAACATACTTGCTCTGTACGCTGCGGATCTCCTCCTTGAATCCCTCCCTTTGCTCAGACACTGATTCACCTTCAAGTAGCAGCTTCCAGTCCACGATGGCTAAATTACCTCTCAGCTCAGCAAAATTGGCTTTTTCCCATTTGAGAATTTTTATTCTTGGCCTATCTTTGTCCTTTTCCACAACTACCCTAATTCTAACTGAATTATGATCACGAGCACCAAAATGCTCTCCCACTGATACCCCTTCCACTTGACAGCTCCTTTCTCTAAAACTAAGTCCAGAATCGCCCCCTCCTTTGTTGGGCTTGCTACCTACTGACGAAAAAAGTTATCCTGAATGCATTTTTAGGAATTCTGCACCCTCTATACCTTTCACACTAATTTTATCCCAGTTAATATTAGGGTAGTTGAAATCTCCTACTATTACTGCCCTATAGTTTGTGCAGTTATCATCCCTCCTCACAGCTGTAATTGTTTCTTTAATCAATACTGCGACCCCCTCCTTTTTTACCCCCCTCTCTATCCCATCTGAATATGTTGTAACCTGGAATGTTGAGCTGCCATACCTGCCCTTCTTTCAGCCATGTCTCAGTAATAGCTATAATATCGTACTCCCAAGTGTCTACCTGTGCTCTCAGCTCATCTGCCTTATTCCCTATACTCCTTGCATTGAAGTTTATACCATTTAGCACTGCCAAGCTTCGATGTTATCTATTTTCTAGCCCTTGTTTCCTCTGTCTTCCAAATTCATGTTCTACTTTTTTGCTTTCCAATTCCAGCTTTGCTTCTCTCCCTACTGAATCTATTCTCAGGTTCCCATCCCCTTGCCAAGCTAGTTAAACCCTCTACAACAGCACCAGCAACCCCCTCCCCCCACCAACCCCACCGAGGATATTGGTCTCGGCTCTGTTGAGGTGCAACCCGTCCGGCTTGAACAGGTCCCACCTCCCCCAGAAACGGTCCCAGTGCCCCAGGAATCACAATCCCTCCAGCCACGCATTCATTTGTCCTACCCTCCTATTTCTGTACTCACTAGCATGTGGCACCGGGAATAATCCGGAGATTCTACTTTGGGGTCCTACTTTTTAATCTCTCTCCTAGCTCCCTAAAAATCAGCCTGCAGGACCTCATCCCTCTTCCTACCTATGTCATTGGTACCGATATGGACCATGACTTCTGGTTGTTCACTCTCTCCCCTCAGAATGCCCTGCAGCCGATCGGTGACATCCTTGACCCTGGCACCAGGGAGGCAAAATACCACTCTGGAGTCATGACTGCGGCCACAGAAATGCCTGTCTGCTCCCCTAACTATCGAATCCCCTACCACTATTGCTCTTCCTACCCCACATTTCCTTGTGCAGCTGAGCCACACGTGGTGCCGTGGACTTGGCACTGGCTGCACTCCCCAGAGGAACTATCGCCCCCACCAATACTCAAAACTGAATACTGGTTGGAGAGTGAGATTCACTCAGGGGACTCCTGCACTAGTTGCCTGGTTCTTCTCTTCTGTCTGGCGGTCACGCACTTCCTCTCTGCCTGCACAATCTTAAGCTGCAGGCTGGCCACCTCTGGAAAAGTGCTATTCACAAAGTTCATGGTATTATATATGTAAACTTGTATATACCTTATACAGCCACCAGAGGGCTCATCCCCTGGAGTCCCAAGGGATCCCTTGGGAGCACAGGTACTTAAGGAGGCCTCACAGGTTGGAGAGGCACTCTGGAGACCTGCAATAAAAGACTACGGTCACACTTTACCTTGAGCTCACATTATCCAGTCAGACTCTTTAGTCATACATAACAACTGGCGACGAGACACAGATGACGAACCCAACGATGCAGAGAACAGTGGGCATCCTGGAGAAATTTTCGGAGGGAGATGATTGGGAAACCTTCGTGGAGCGACTCGACCAATACTTCATGGCCAATGAGCTTGAAGGAGAAGCGAGCGCTGTCAAACGAAGGGCGATTCTCCTCACCGTCTGCGGAGCACCAACGTATGGCCTCATGAAAATTGTGCTTGCGCCAGTGAAACCCACAAGAAATCGTACGATGATTTGTGTGCACTGGTCCGGGAGCATCTGAACTCGAAGGAAAGCATTCTGATGGCGAGATACCGGTTCTACACCTGCAAAAGATCTGAAGACCAGGAAGTGGCGACTTATGTTGCTGAGCTAAGACGCCTTGCAGGACATTGCAAATTTGAAGGACATTTGCAGCACATGCTCAGAGACTTTTTCGTACTTGGCATTGGCCATGAAATGATACTTCGCAAACTTCTGACTGCAGAGACCCCAAACTTGAGTAAGGCCAAAACCAAAGCCCAGCCGTTCATTGCCACCAGTGACAATACTAAGCAAATTTCTCAGCACACAAGTGCTGCTACAAGTACTGTGAACAAAGTGATGTTGTTTTCAAATCGCAACGTACAAGGCAGGGCCCACATGCCTGCAGCTGCAGGTCCGCAGATGTCTCAGAGTCCACCATCAAGGGTGATGAATGCAAGGCCATTAACACCTTGTTGGTGCTGCAGGGGTGATCATCGTTTCCATTCATGCCGCTTCAAAGATACATTTGCAAAGAGTGTGGAACAATGGGACACCTCCAACAGGCGAGCTGCAAATCCTGTTAGTCCTGCAAACCACCATGTTGCAGAGGAGGACAGATCCACGGCGGATCACGACGAACCAGAGCCTCAGACCGAGGAGGCAGAGGTACATGGGGTGCACACATTTACCACAAAGTGTCCCCCGATAATGCTGAAGATTGAATTAAATGGACTCCCGGTGTCAATGGAGCTGGACACAGGTGCGAGCCAGTCCACTATGAGCAAAAAGACTTTCGAAAAATTGTGGTGCAGCAAGGCCTCAAGGCCAGTCTTGACCTCCATTCGCACGAAACTGAACTTACACAAAGGAACTGATTCCCGTAATCGGCAGTGCTACTGTAACGGTCTCCTATGATGGAGCGGTGCACAAGCTACCACTCTGGGTGGTACCGGGTAATGGTGCCACGCTGCTCAGCAGGAGCTGGCTGGGAAAGATACGCTGGAACTGGAACGACATCTGAGCGCTCTCGTCCGCTGACGACACTTCGTGTGCCCAGATCTTAAACAAATTCCCATCGCTATTCAAGCCAGGCATCGGGAAGTTTCAAGGAGCAAAAGTGCAGATTCACCTAATTCCGGGGGCACGATCCATCCATCACAAGGCGAGAGCAGTACCGTACATGATGAAAGGGTATAGGTCGAGCTAGACCGGCTGCAAAGAGAGGGCATCATTTCGCCGATCGAATTCAACGAGTGGGCCAGTCCGATTGTTCCAGTCCTCAAGGGGGGGCGGCACCATCAGAATCTGTGGTGATTACAAAGTAACTATCTATCGTTTCTCTCTGCAGGATCAATACCCACTGCAAAAGGCTGATGACCTTTTTGCTACGATGGCAGGAGGAAAGACGTTCACAAAGCTGGACTTGACCTCGGCCTACTTGATGCAGGAGCTGGAGGAATCATTGATGGGCCTCACCTGCATCAAAACGCACAAAGGTCTCTTCATTTATAACAGATGCCCGTTTGGAATTCGATCAGCCGTGCGATATTCCAGAGAAACATGGAAAGCTTACTGAAGTCAGTCCCGCGCACAATGGTCTTCCAGGATGACATCTTGGTTGCAGGTCGGGACACAGTCGAGCATCTGCAGAACCTGGAGGAGGTTCTTAGTCAACTCAACCGTGTGGGGCTCATGTTAAAATGCTCGAAGTGCGTTTTCCTGGTGCCTGAAGTGGAGTTCCTGGGGAGAAGAATTGCGGTGGACGGTATCAGGCCCACCGATTCGAAGACGGAAGCAATCGAGAACACATCGAGGCCACAGAACATGACGGAGCTGCGGTCATTTCACGGACTCCTGAGCTACTTTGGTAACTTCTTACCGTGTCTCAGCGCACTGTTAGAACCACTGCACGCCTTAGTGCGTAAAGGAGACAAATGGGTTTGGGGCAAAAGCCAAGAAAATGCCTTTGTAAAAGCTAGAAAATTGTTATGCTCAAACAAATTGCTTGTGTTGTATGATCCAGGTAAGCGTTTGGTACTAGCATGTGATACATCGTCGCACGGCGTCGGGTGAGTATTGCAATAAGCTAATGATTCTGGGAAATTGCAACCGGTTGCTTTTGCATCCAGAAGTCTGTCTAAGGCTGAGAGAGCCTACAGCATGATTGAAAAAGAAGCATTAGCGTGTGTCTATGTATGGGGTAAAAAAAATGCATCAATATCTGTTTGGGCTACAATTTGAATTGGAAACTGACCATAAACCACTAATATCCCTGTTTTTCGAGAGTAAAGGGATAAATATGGATGCATCGGCCTGCATCCAGAGATGGGCGCTCACATTGTCCACATACAACTGCACCATCCGCCACAGGCCAGGCACAGAAAGCTGTGCCGATGCTCTCAGTAGGCTGCCATTGCCCACCACGGTGGGGGGGGGCGGAGGAATGGCACAGCCCGCAGATCTAGTCATGGTTATGGAAGCATTCGAGAGTGAGCAATCATCCGTCACAGCCCGACAGATTAGAACCTGGACGAGGCAGGACCCCTTACTGTCCCTAGTAAAATATTGTGTGCTTCACGGGAGCTGGCCCAGTGTCCCAGTGAAAATGCAGGAAGAGATAAAGCAGTACAAAGGCGAAATGTCCATACAGGCAGACTGCCTTCTGTGGGCAATCGAGTAATGGTCCCCAAGAAGGGCAGAGACACCTTCATCAATGACCTCCACAGTACCCATCCAGGCATCGTAATGATTAAAGCGATAGCCAGATCCCACGTGTGGTGGCCCGGTATCGATGCGGACTTAGAGTCCTGTATGCACAGATGTAACACATGCTCGCAGTTAAGCAATGCATCCAGGGAGGTGCTACTAAGTTTATGGTCTTGGCCCTCCAAACCGTGGTCCAGGGCCCATGTCGACTATGCAGGCCCGTTTTTGGGTAAAATGTTCCTTGTGGTTGTAGATGCGTACTCCAAATGGATTGAATGTGAGATAATGTCGGCAAGCACGTCCGCTGCCACCACTGAAAGCCTGCGGGCCATGTTTGCCATGTACGGACTACCTGATGTCCTTGTGAGCGACAACGGACCATGTTTTACCAGTGCTGAGTTCAAAGAGTTCATGACCCGTAACGGGATCAAACATGTTACATCTGCCCCGTTCAAACCAGCATCCAATGGTCAGGCAGAGAGAGCAGTGCAAACTATCAAGCAGGGCTTGAAGAGGGTAACTGAAGGCTTACTGCAGACTCGCCTATTCCGAGTCCTGCTTAACTGCCGCACGAGACCCCACTCGCTCACTGGGATTCCATCTGCTGAACTGCTCATGAAAAGGGCACTCAAGACAAGGCTCGCGTTAGTTCACCCTGATCTACATGAACAGGTAGAGAGCAGGCGGCTTCAAAAAAGTACATATCATGATAGCACAAATGTGTCACATGAAACTGAAATCAATGATCCTATATTTGTACTGAATTATGGACAAGGTCCCAAGTGGCTTCCCGGCACTGTCGTGGCCAAAGAGGGGAGCAGGGTGTTTCGGGTCAAACTTTCAAATGGACTCATTCACCGGAAACACTTGGACCAAATCAAACTCAGATTCACAGACTATCCTGAGCAACCCACTTTGGACCCTCCCTTCTTTGACCCCCAACATACACACCAGTGGCAACCAACACCGCGTTTGCCATGACGAAGAACCCATCACTCGCAGCAGCCCAGCAGGACTCACCACAGCAGATAGCCCAGCAAGGCCAGCTGGCCAGCAGCCCAGCGAGGACCCAACAAACGATTCACCAAAACCAGCATTTACACCGAGACGATCAACCAGATAAAGAAAGGCCCCAGATCGACTCACCTGGTAAATAGTTACACTATTGACTTTGGGGCGGGGGGGAGGTGGGGGAGTGTTGTTATATATGTAAACTTGTATATACCTTGTACAGCCAACAGAGGGCTTATCCCCTGGAGTCCCAAGGGATCCCACAATCCCTTGGGAGCACAGGTACTTAAGGAGGCCTCACAGGCTGGAGAGGCACTCTGGAGACCTGCAATAAAAGACTACGGTCACACTTTACTTTGAGCTCACAGTATCCAGTCAGACTCTTTATTCATACATAACACTTAGCCTCGCGGATACACCGCAGTGACTCCAGCCGCCGCTCAAGCTTCGAAACCCAGAAATGAATTGCTGTAGCTGGTAACACTTCCTGCACATGTGGTCGTCCAGGCTACTCAAAGCGTCCACGACTTCGCACATGGCACAGGATGTGCGCTCCACAGGACAGAGATGCCCTGCCATGCCTCTCATTATTTGACTATGAACTAAACTATGAACTATTTGACTATGAAATAAACTTGAGACTAGAAGACAAAAACACTCACCGACTACTCACCAATCAGCTGTTTTCTTGGAGTCGACTTCACTCTGGCATCACACTTTCAATTTTTGCCTCTGTTGAGTTACTCCCGTTCCCAGCTAGCTCCTTTTATCGCTGCTGTCGCCGGTCCTCTGGCCCCACTCTCGTTGCTGGCCTCGAGCCTCGGGCCCTACTCCTTTTATCTCCGTCGCCACCACTCCTCTGGTCCGACTCTCTCTGCTGCACCGAGTCAGCTACCTGCCATCTTGTGCACTTTCCCACAGCAATTGTCCAATTTAGCAGCTTTACGTGCTGATACTGGAGGATATGCCCAGGAAATGAACACTGAGGTATGATTCATTTCCCCTCTTGATTTTATACCTATACTAGCCGTACCATCTTCATGCATTATTTCTAAATCTGTGTTTTGCAGGAGGAGCTTAAGTAGGAGATTAAATATCTCAAGTTGTCATTCTGCCTTCTGTGCCATCAATAGTTCAGCATGGGGGACTGTGGTAAGCGTGTGGGGTCTTATCCTGTAACTAAGCAATATGCATGACAGCGAGTCTGCAGTGAACCTTGAGTTACACATTTCATACTCTGCTTGATGGTTTGGACAGCACGCTCTGTTTGACCATTAGATGTGGGTTTGAGTGCTGCTGACCTCACTTGTTTGATACCATTGAGTTTCCTGAACTCTTGAAACTCCAGACTAGTGAAACAAGGTCCGTTGTCGCTTACAACGATGTCGGGCAGACCATGAGTGGCAAACATGACACGAAGGCTCTCAATGGTAGCTGTGGATGTACTGGATGACATGATTATACACTCTATCCACTTGGAATATGCATCCACCATAACTAAAGATATCTTTCCCAGGAAGGGACCTGCAAAGTTGATGTGGATCCTGGACCATGGTTTAGATGGCCACGACCACAGACTCAGCGGCGATTCCGCTGGTGCTTTACTTAGCTGCATGCAAGTGTTGCACTGATGCACACATGATTCCAGATCAGAGTCAATTCCAGGCCACCATACATGAGACCTGGCAATGGCTTTCATCATGACAATATCGGGATGAGTGCTATGTAGATCATGTACAAATTTCTCTCTGTCTTTCTTAGGCACAACAACACGATTACCCCACAAGTAAACAATCTGACTGAATGGTCTTTGTGACGGTTGTAAGGTTTGGTCTCATCACACATTTGCTTGGGTATGGCAAACCAATGACCACTAACATTTCACAACCGATAATATCAGGTCCCGGCTGGTCCAGGTCTTAACTTGAGCCATGACAGGGGTTCCTTCACTTTCAAAAGCATCCATAACTAACAGTAGGTCTCCACCTCCGGTGTGGGCAACGGCAGACGACTCAGTGCATTGGCATAATTCTCGGTGCAAGGTCTATGGCGAATTACATAATCATAGGCAGATAATGTCAGCGCCCACCTCTGGATGCGGGACGATGCATTGGTATTTATACCTTTGTTTTCTGAAAACAGTGAAATGATTGGCTTGTGATCTGTTTCCAGTTCAAACCGAAGACCAAACAGGTACTGGTGCATCTTTTTAACCCCATACACACAGGCTAATGCTTCTTTTTCTACCATGCTGTCGGCTCTTTCCGCCTTGGACAAACTTTTAGAAGCATACGCAACAGGTTGTAGTTTACCCGACTCATTAGCTTGTTGGAGCACGCAACCAACTCCATATGACGAAGAATCACAGGCCAATACTAGACACTTACATGGATCATAATGTACCAATAACTTGTTAGAGCAAAGCAGATTAGTAGCTTTCTCAAAAGCTCTACCTTGTGACACACCCCAAACCCAGTTGTCGCCTTTTCTTAGCAGCATGTACAGTGGCTCTAATGAAGTGCTCATTCTAGGTAGGAAATCATCGAAGTAGTTGAGTAGACCAAGGAACGAATGCGCCTCCGTCACATTCTGAGGCTTGGGTGCATTTTTGATGGCCTTGGTTTTCGAGTCCGTAGGCCTGTTGCCATCAGCAGCAATTTTCCTCCCCAGGAATTCGACTTCCGGTGCCATGAAGACGCATTTCAGTCTGAGTCCTACTTTGTCGAGACAATGTAGAACATCTTCCAGGTTGTTCAGATGTTTAGCAGTGTCACGAAACCGAGGATGTCATCTTGGAACACAATGGTTCTAGGGACGGACTTCAGTAGACTCTCCATGTTCCTCTAAAATATGGCTGCAGCCGAGCGAATTCCAAAAGGACACCTGTTGTAGATAAACAGTCCTTTATGAGTGTTGATGCACGTCAGTTTCGTCAATGTTTCGACCAGCTCCTGTGTCATGTAGGCTGACGTCAGATCCACTTTCGTGAACAACTTATCCCTGGCTAGCGTTGCAAACAGGTCATCAGCCTTCGGTAACGGGTATTGATCCTGTTTCGAAACTCGGTTGATCGTAACCTTGTAGTCTCCATAAATCCTGACAGTGCCATCACTCTTCAACACAGGAACAATGGAGCTGGCACACTCGTTAAATTCAACCGGTGATATGACCCCTTCACGCTGGAGTCTGTCCAGTTCGATTTTGACCTTCTCCCTCATCATGTACTGAACCCCTCGAGCTTTATGATGGACGGGTCTTGCATCCGAGTCCACGTGGATCTGCACCTTGGTTCCCGTGAAATTGCCAATGCCTGATTCAAACAGCAAGGGGAACTTGCTCAGCACTTGAGCACATGGAATATCATCCTCTGACGACAACGCTTTGATATTGTTCCAATTCCATTTGATTTTTTCTAGCCAATTCCTGACGAACAGCGTTGGACCATTGCCTGGAACAATCCATAACAGTAAATCATGAACCGCACCATCATACGATACCTTGACTACTGCACTACCAATCACCGTTATGAGTTCTTTAGTGTACGTACGCAACTTGGCATTGACTGGACTCAGCTTACACCTCACAGCCTTAGTATCCCACAGCTTGTCGAATGTCCTCTGGCTCATTATTGATTGACTCTGACTCGCACCCATGTCCAATTCCATCGGTACCGGCATACCGTTAAGTTTCACATTAATCATTATCAGCTGGTTCTTTGTTAGGAACGAATACAGTCTATACACTTCCTCCTCTGGTATCTCGGATTGCATATCCGGATTCGCGCTATACTGGTCATCATCCTCCACGTGGTGTGTCGCAGCACGCTTGCTCAGTTGCGGACACATGCGCTGGAGATGCCCCAGTCTTTACAAATGTACTGTTTAAAGTGACACTGATGAGGCCGATGATTGTCCCACAACGCCAACATGGTGAAATCGGATTCAGTCCCATTGGCGGACTTTGAACAGCCACAGGTTTTGCATATGCAGTCGAGTAGGCCCTGCCATATGCAACTCTGCTAAACGACGATACAATCTTGTTTACAGTACTTGCCGAGTTCCGATTTTTCAATGATATCGGCTTTAAGTTTTTGTCCGTCGTTATGCATGCCTGCGCAATCGTGATGGCTTTGCTCAAATCTAGCATCTCTGCTGCCAGTATCTTACGCAGGATCACCTCGTGGTTGATGCCGATTACAAAGAAGTTCCGCAGCATGTCTCTCAACGCGTTTTCGAACTTACACGGTCCAGCTAGACGTCTTAGGTAGGCAACGAATTCCGACACATCCTGGCCCGCAGAACGAACGTACTTGTAGAATCGATATCGAGAGATGATGATGCCTTCTTCTGCTTTGAAATGGTCACATACCAGAGCACACAATTCCTCATAATCTTTGTCCGTTGGACTTGCAGGTGAGAGAAGATTCTTTATGAGTCCATAGATTTTCGGACCGCAAACCATGAGGAAGACCGCCCTGTGCCGAACTGCGTTAGTGGGTTCCTTCATTTTATTGGCCACGAAGTACTGGTCCAGGCGAGCTACAAACTCTGCCCACTCCTCTCCCTCCACGAATCTCTCCAGAATTCCAATTATGCTCATTTTTCCATGCGAAGGTTCTTAAGTTACATCGTCGCCAAATGTTATGTATGTACTAACTCGATAGACTGAATACTGTAAACTAACACAGGTACAAACCTGGCTCGGCTTTATTAGGGACCAAAGTGATTACATTACATGATGGCTTGTCTTTTATACCTGGGCCGCAAGCACGTGCGTACAGCCGAATGACCTCCGACAGTGGCACCATCTGGTGGGCTAGTAACCCCAAGCATACATACATGGCAGAATCCACAAGGTAATTCACCCCTATTATGTCCAGGCTTCGAAGGAGTAATATACTTTTAACCAGGATTAGTTTTTAGAATTACTAATATTGTGAGTCAGTCACAAACAGTCTTTGATAACTAACTGTGTTTTGGGCAGAAATGGTACACTTGGGATTATTCTAGGATTAGCGTTTTGAACATGGATGGCCTTGTCGGTACATGAAATATGAAATGATCACTATCGGCATGAAGATTCCAGTGGTAAATATGGAACTCTTGATATATGAGGCTATTGGGTTCAGCTTGCAGAGAGAAACAAACACTGATTTAAAAAAAACAAATCTAATGTAAAAAAGAAAATTTTAACTTATTTGGTCACCTTGAAACAGTGGCATTGGCCTTTATTCAGGACTGTTTTTCAGTTGTACATTGTTTTTTTGTGCTGTAGCCCTTTTGGGGCTGTGACAGCTTTTTGAAAGCTGTTCTTCAACTTTTGCAAGTTTTCTTGAAGGTGGTGGGGGAAAGCTTTGAAAGGTGGAAAGAATACAGCTGTATGGAAACATTTAAGAGAAGGATTTGTGAATGCAGGGCCTTCTGTGCCATCAGGGAGGGGGAGTGGGAAGACACACACCAATGTTTCCTGTAATTTTTTGATTAATTGATCCCGGCTGGCGTGCTGAAGACTTGTGCTCCAGAACTAGCCACGCCTCTAGCCAAGCGGTTCCAGTACAGCTACAACACTGGCATCTACCCAACAATGTGGAAAACTGACCAGGTATGTCCTGTTCATAAAAAGTAGGACAAATTCAATCCGGCCAGTTACCGGCACATCAGTTTACTCTCAATCATCAGCAAAGTGATGGAAGGTGTCGGCGATAGTGCAATCAAGCAGCACTTACTCACCAATAACCTGCTCACTGATGCCCAGTTTGGGTTCCACCAGGACCACTTGGCTCTCGACCTCATTACAGCCTTGGTCCTAACATAGACAAATGGGCTGAACTCCAGAGGTGAGGTGAGAATGACTACCCTTGACAACAAGGTAGCATTTGACCAAGTGTGGCATCAAGGAACTCTAGTAAAATTGAAGTCAATGGGAATCAGGGGGAAAACTCTCCATTGGCTGGAGTCATACCTAGCACAAAGGAAGATGGTTGTGGTTGTTGGAGGTCAATCATCTCAGACCCAGAACATCGCTGCAGGAGCTCCTCAAGGCCGTGTCCAAGGCCCAACCATCTTCAGCTGTTTCATCAATGACCTTCCCTCTATCATAAAGTCAGAAGTGGGGATGTTCACTGATGATTGCGCAGTGTTCAGCGCCATTCGCCAACTCCTCAGATAATGGAGCAGACCATGCCCGCATGCAGCAAGGCATGGATGACCTTCAGGCTTGCGCTGATAAGTAGCAAGTAACATTCACGTCACACAAGTGCCAGGCAATGATTATCTCCAACAAGCGAGAGTCTAACCACCACCCCTTGAATTCAACAGCGTTACCATCACCAAATCCCCCATCATCAACATCCTGGGGGTCATCATTGACCAGAAACTTAACTGGACCAGCCACAAAAATATGGGGCAACAAGAGCAGGTCAGAAGCAAGGCATTGTGTGGCGAGTGTCTCACTTCCTGATTCCCCAAAGCCTTTCCACTTGCCTGGATGAGTGCAGCTCCAACAACACTCAAGAAGCTCGACACCATTCAGTACAAAGCAGCCCGTTCGATTGGCACCGCACCCACCACCTTAAACATTCACTCCCTCCATCATCGGCATAGCATGGCTGCAGTGTGTACCATCTGCAAGATGCACTGAAGCAACTCGCCAAGACTTCTTCGACAGCACCTCCCAAACCTGTGGCCTCTACCACCTGGAAGGACAAGGGGCAGTAAGCGCATGGGAGCACCATCACCTGCATGTTCCCCTCCAAGTCACACACAATCTTGACTTGGAAATATATCGCCGTTCCTTCATCGTCGCTGGGTCAAAATCCTGGAACTCCCTCCCTAACAGCACTGCGGGAGTACCTTCACCACAACGACTGTAGCGGTTCAAGAAGGAGGCTCACCACCATCATCTCAAGTGTAATTCGAGACGGGCAATAAATGCTGGCCTTGCCAGTGATGCCCATATCACATGAATGAATTAAAAAAAAATTGGGAGCGTGATGGCTGTGCGGCCCATTCAAAATACATTTGTCTTTATACATAATACATGTGTATTTTTTTTGTATTTAAAAGTCGGCAAGCCGGCTGTGTGGGGCCCCGGGAGTGCTGCCGCCGCACAACTTAAAGGGAACATTGGAACACAATAATCCAAGTTCAAAAGAGTGAATGAGTGGGAGATATTGCTCAAAGTGGTTACAGAATTTGAAGAAAAACAACTTGTATTTGTATAACGCCTTTATTATAGTAAAATGTCCCAAAGCGATTCACAGGAGCGTTATCAAACAAAATTTGACATGGAGCCACATAAAGAGATATTAGGACAGGTGGCCAAAAGCTTAATCAAAGTAGTAGTCTCTAAGGAGTGTCTTAAAGGAGGTGAGAGATGCAGAGAGGTGGAGAGATTTAATGAGAGAATTCCAGCGTTTAGGACCTAGACAGCTGAAGGCACGGTCACCAGTGGTGGAGTGATTAAAATCGGGGATGTGCAAGAGACCAGAATTAGAGGAGTGCAGAGATCCTGGAGGGTTGCAGGGCTGGAGGAGGTAACAGAGATAGGGAGGGGCGAGGCTATAGAGGAATTTTAAAATTGAGGCATTGCTGGACCAGGAGCAAATGTAGGTCAGTGAGTAAGGATACAGGAAGCAGGAAGCTCAAGTTTATGTAGGGTGGGCAATGAGAGACCGGCCAGGAGCGAGTTGGAATAGTCAATGCAAAATTCTTTGTGCTCAGTTGATCGGTGGGAACTGAGCATTTCAAACATAATTACACAGCTTCTTCTTACAGAAACAGCTTTATGTTTTTAAATTAAAAAATGACAATCCAAACATCAAAGGGATTACTGGTGGCCTGGTAGGTAAATGAGTAAATTAGTAAGTGGTAGCTAAAACTGGATTTTAACTTGTAGACAACACTTCAGTTATCTCTACAGGGTAGTACTGTATTTTGGTCTTCTATTTCTTCAATGAATAGACAGTTTTAATGAGGTTAATTAAATTAAAACAATATGGCATACAGTGAGGATAGAGGTGTGTCACCAACTTCCTCCTCAAGGAATTCAACAAGAGAAAAATCTCAAACACTGTTGAACTTTTAATGATATCATAATTTCCATCATTTAAAATAGCTAACCACAAGCAGGGAAAAATACTATAGCTTGGTTAGCATGAGATTTAAATGATTCCACTTAACCTGGGCAGGTATTACAGCATTTTATTACAGCAATTTGAATTTTAACACAGTAATTATTTGGAGATTATTTTCTGTCTTTCCATTTGTCATTGTTTAAATTTTATGAAGAGGAAACAATGGTATTGTTGCAGAACAGTTTCTCCTTCACTGACAATACCATGCCCTCCCAAGTTAAGTGTGCGATAGGCCACTGGCAATACCTATTTGTGTCGGACAATTCTGCTTGAGGTCATCATCCATGAAAGATATTACATTTTGATAATCAAAAGGCTGTAAAAGTCTGAAAGAATTTATTTAGATGCTTATTCCCATTCAACAGTTCAATAATAATTTTATTTTAAATATGGCTAACGTTAATAAAAACAATGGGTTGATTTATTAAACAGTAACTTCTCCAAGTGACCTTTAATTCAGCCTGTTCTAAAATGAGTCAATTGTGTATCCTTATTACATTTTAGCATCAAATGTTTTACATCAAAGAGCTGAAAACTGTGATTACAATAACCAGGGGTTGCGCAGGTGTGATCAATAGTATCGTTGTATTTGCCCCATTCAGACAGCTGCTAATTTGATTTGAGTTAAGTACTATGCAAGTGTCTAATAGTTAAGGTAGATCTGGAAGCCATCTTAAAAGTTGAGCAGCCATTTTGATTTTTTTATGAACAGAACCTGCTGTCTTCAAGTCAAAAATAACGGGCCTAAATTCACACTCCCCATGGGCGCGTACGAGGTGTGCACACGCCAGTGGGGTCCCTGCAAGTCCTGGGTTTAGGCATGCAAAGCGCGTGTGCCTAAACCTAGATCTTGCGATCTGTCAAGAATTCTGACAGATCGCACCCCTCTGAAACTAAAGTGCCTCCGCGGGCAGAGAGTTGGACTATTTGCCCAACTCATGTCCAGCGAATGTCCTTAAAATTCTTACGACTGATAAAAGTAAGACTTTTAAAACACATAATAATTTAAATTTAAAATCCTATAAGGTAAGTTTATTTTTAGACGCTTTAAAATATATATTTATTTTTCAAAAAATTACATTTTTGTTTGAAATAATTAATTAAATTTCATTTTGATTATAATAAAATATGTGGAGCTAGAAATTCGCCGACTTTGCGACCAGGCTTTTGGGTCGGCGGAAACTTCGGGCACCTTTTTGTGCCGGTGCTTCCCACGTGCTGCTGGGGAGAGGAGCCCCGTCGTGCAAGGCCCGAAATAACGTGTTCGCCAAAAATGTGCTCTCTCCGCACCTCTACCGACAAGGATAAACCTGCCAGCAGTGTTAAGTATGAAGACCTGCAAAAAGGTAAGTTAAAGTTTTTATTTTTTAACTCTTTTTCAGCAATTTTCTAGCTAAGGATTTTGTGAATTTTTTTGGGTTTTTCCCCCCTCCCCAAGGCTTCTCTCGCAGCGCTATCGGCCTCGGACTAAAGTTGCCGAAATTTGCAGTTTGTGCTGCGAATCCTCGTGCAACGCCGATTTTTATCGCTGCGCAAATTAAAGGTTGAATATCCAGTCGACTAGCGGTACCAAAGTGAAAATGGTAATTTTGGTGAAAAAAATACTGTTTTTAGAAAACCGAATTTCTAACCCAAGATGTTTTTAAAATTTATTTTCAGTGTTTATGTGTTTTTGGGGATATTCCCATTCATACTTATGGTGGTTCTGTATATACGGAACTTATACAAGTATGAATTGGGATTCTCCCAACTCTGATAGGTTGGGCCCACCCACGTGATCCCAGTGATGCCAACGAATCCCCTACGCTCCTGGGAAACATGAGCCTCTACGAAGGCCTTCAAGTCTCCGAACCTCCGACCCACCAGGTACTTTGTAAAAAATTTTGCAGTCGGAGTCATCCGCCCGTGGGAAGCCTCCGACCTCAAATTCTGGGCCAGCTTGGCTAAGTGGTAGCACTCTTGCTTTGGAGTCAGAAGGTCATGGGTTTATATCCCATTCCAGAAATTGAGCAGATAGCTTAGATTGATGCTTCAGTGCAGTATTAAAGGAATGCTGCATTGTTTAAGGTGCCATCTTTCAGATGAGACAGTATACCCAGGTCCCCCTTCCTGTTCAGGTGGATGTAAAGATCCCAAGGAAGACTCAGTGACCTGGCCAACATTTATAACAGATTAACTGGTCATTTACCTCATTGCTGTTTGTAGGAATTTGCTGTGTTGTGTTTGCCTACTGTGACTGCACTTCAAAATATAATTAATTGGATGAGAAGCACTTTGGGACAAGCTGAGGACAGAAAAATGCTATATAACTGCTTGTTCTTTCTTTGATAATACAGGAATAGCATTTAAGAATTGTGGTAGTTGTTTTCTTATGTTAGCAGAAGCAGTTTTAAGACAATGTGAAATATTTTAATGCTATGGATCATTCTTGCTTCAAGAAAATGAGCATAGTTGCTAAGTCCCACCACTGTGCAGCTCATTCCTTGGTGCCCATGTACTTCCACAGGATTACGGAGCAGCTGAACATACAGGTATTAGTTTATCGCTGATTGCATCCATTCCAAAACAGAGTCTATTCCTCAGTTATTGCAGTACATGATTTTAGTAGGCAACTGCTTCGGAGTGGATGCAGCCAGCGAGAAACTAATGCTACGCCATAATCCTATGGAAGTACATGGGCCTCAGGTTGCGAGCTTCATGGAGCTGCAGTGTTGATATTTGGCATCTTTGATCACTTCCTTTAAACAAGAATGTGCTAATCCCATCCCCAAGATAGCCTAGGTTCAAAAAAACTGTAGAATACATGATTATAGGATTAATATATGTTCTATTAGAAATTATTGAATCAGTCTAAATGTGCAAATCACCAAGACTGAAAAAAGATGTCTTATCAGGCAGCAGAAAAATCAAATAAGGAAAGTATTGTAACCTAATAGATCCAGTAGTTTACTATTATCTCTGTTCTCCCATTGTACTAGCAATCCATACACTGGCATCGATGTTAAGTCCAGGTGGATTCCCAGCTCAGGCCAGAGTTACAATAACAGTCGGGTCTCAATGATATCACTGGGCTGTAACATGTATATGTAAAGAAGGACCCTGTTGGCTTCAGACATGTGCCCTTGCTGTCTGCTCAGGAAAGCAGGTTAAAATTACAGATGTTGCAATCATGGCGTCTTTCGGACAGTTAAGAGCCAGGGTCATTTTAACTGGCCACCTGGCAGATTTCTGCTGAGCGAGTATGGTTAAAATCGCCACAGAATCTCAAACATAACACTGATTAAATGGATAATGCTGTTCTATTATTTTCCTCAGGACCATTCCCAATAATTAATCACTTAAGTTCTAATCTACGTGCTTGTACAGTCTCAAGTTTTTTGAGTGAACTCTGCGTACATCAAGCTGATGCGTGTCAATGGTGGGGTGTGGGAGGGAAATTGCCATGGGTTCTCACTCCTGCTCAAAATGTACATGTGGGCACAACATAAGGATAGGATTGGACATGATGCTCTCTATGATAAAATAGCCTTCTAAAACTGACTGTCGAGGCTCACCCATGAATAATGGCCACTTGGCGAGGAATCAGAGAGCACCCAACTCCAATGGAGTCACACCACAGTCAACTCAGTCAAGGGAGGAGATAAAAGCTGCACCTTGTCGAGGCACAAAACAGATTCACTGTTCACACTGCCCAGTTACACCACAACATGTTTTTTTTTAGAATTATAGTGCCTGACAGAAGTTACAGGTGGAAACAATCATGTTTGAATGCTACATTATGTTGCATTTTTCTTTATGAGAAGGAGGGAACACAGACTAATTACAGACATTTTCTTCCTCCTGGCACTTAGGTAACCGCGCACACATATGGTGCAGCTTACTCCTCATCCCACAACTGGCGGCTAATTTAAAGGAAAAAAAACACACTAAAGTACTTAGCTGTTGAAAAAAATTACTTCAGGACCTATGCATTATCACACTGATATTTAGTCTGACTAATAATGCAACAGACCTACCTTCAACTCAGCATGGACCCCACCGAATTAACCCTCTGAGGACCGCTGAAGCATTTCTGTATGAATCTCAAATTAATATAATCTGAGGTAAAGGTATTCCAAGAACACTCTATATGGGCTCGAAATTCCCAGCCTGTCGTTATTTAATAAATAACGTCATTTAGTGAATAAATAAGAATAAAAATTGCGTCATTTTTTTAAGAGGGTAAATTTGGCCACAAAATACGCCTGTCCTTAAAAAACGCCGTTCCACGACGATTTGCGTTAAAAACAGCGATCTTGCCAACTTTAGTCCGAGACCTATCAACGACAAAAATACAGGCCCTGGGAGGGGAGAAAAAAATTGCAAAAAACAAAAAATCAAAAATCACAAAACATTTCCAAGACCCTTAACTAAGTAATTTCTGCAAAAGAATTAAAAAATAAAAACTTTAACTTACCTTTTTTGCAGGTCTTCCTACCTATCGACGTTTCTGAGGCTGCAACGCTTGCTTTTCTGGTGCCTTTTTTCATCCTAAAACGGGTTCACCGAATGGCCAAACTTAGGCAGTACTTTTTTTTCCACATTGCACCAGGGCGATCCGCTTTTTGTCGATATTTTCAAATTGCCATTCTTAAGGTTTGGGGAATTTTGACTACTTCATTTTAAGAACAAAAAAGCACTTCTAACGCAAAAAAAATCTAATTAACATGCATTAGGCTGGGGAAATTCTAGCCCTAAATATGTGCATTTATGCATTTCCAAATCTTCCTTCAGGTTCTGCTTTATTAATATGGATTCCAAAACTGACTCAAGAATTATTTTGATAAATGTTAACTGCAACAAAGAAACAAGTATTTTGAAATGTGGAAAGTTCCTTCAACACAACAACTTGTATATATAGCGTCTTTAACGTAGTGAAACGTCGCAAGGCATTTCACAGGAGTATTATGAAACAAAGAAAATTTGACACCGACCCAAAAAAGGAGAAATTAGGGCAGGTGACCAAAGCTGGGTCAAAGAGGTAGGCTTTAAGGAGCATCTTAAAGGAGGAAAGAGATGTAGAGAAATGAAGAGGGAGTTCCAGAGTTTAGAGCCCAGGCAACAGAAGGCACAGCCACCAATGGTTGAGCGATTATAATCACGGATGCTCAAGAGGGCAGAATTGGAGGATCACAGATATCTCGGAGGCGGGGGGGAGGGGGGCAGGTGGGGTTGTGGGGCTGGAGAAGATTAATGAGTTAGGGAGGGGTGAGGCCATGGAGGGATTTGAAAACAAAGATGAGAATTTTGAAATTGAGGCATTGCTTAACCGGGAGCCAATGTAGGTCAGCGAGCACAGGGGTGATGGGTGAGTGGGACTTGGTGTGAGTTAGGAGTTAAGCCAGCAATATGACTGCCTCTGTTGAGTGATGAACCTTTATTACAGTACTGAAATATTAAAAGGTTACTGGCAGATGAAAGCGAAAAGTCCCAGTTTGAGAGAATTGTGCATTTTTTGTGTGTGCTTATCTGATGACACATTTAGACAGCAAAGGCTTTGGTTTTGATGCAACTATTTAAGAGCATCTACTGTCAGCATTAAAAAAAACATTCCAGTCCAAAGTCTCAACACGTGCAAATCACCAGCAAAGTAAAACCCTGTGGGCATAACTGAAGCAAAATGTTAACTTTTAACTGTCTGCTCATCACACTAATATTTCAATAATGTGAATGGAATTTGAAGAAAACTAATCAATTGTCTATCACTGGTAACTACGTACTCTTACAAATTTCTGTCAAAAGATCTCTTATGCACGTAATTATTAATTTTAAACCGTTAAGTTTTCCAATTTGAATACTGATGAAATATAAATCTCTAGTTGCTACTTATAATTGTTATTAAAACAATAATATGAATTGGTAACGCAAGAGACATTGACCACGTTTTAAGTAATCTTCTGAATAAGCTTACACTGAGTATTGACATAGGCTGGTAAAGAAAGAACCTATCTGGCACTTTTCGCATCGTCAAGATGTTCCAAAGTCTTCATAATCAATTAATTAATTTAGAAGTGTAAGCAAATATAGCAGGCAATTTTGTAGACAAATGTGGCAGTAAAACAATAAAAACATTACCGCAAGTTATATGAACACAGAGTGTCTTGGATACCGTGCATGGTGCAAGTATAATGTATAATCTCAATACCGGTGACAAAAATTCAACAAGCTGTTGCTGGTTTTTTTTTGCACAACAGTCATAAAGCCAAGTGCTTAAATAAAATGCTTTGCCTCACATCAGAACAATAGCTCCATCTAGAGCCTGACACTCAGCTGACCTACAGATGAAGAGTAGATGCTTTAGTCATCATCAAGCACAAACAGGTGTCTTCAACAATCAAGTGTGGGCAGAAATTCATTAACACAAATTTGGTAACTTTATTTTATTCTTCCATGATTTAATTTAGTTTATAAGAAATAAGTATTTAAAACAGGAGTTTTATTAGAGCATTTTCATTTTATTTGCTTGTGACTTTAGGATAATACATATATCTTGATATGCATCAGCTGCCATTCTGTGTACAAAGTTCAGTCTATTTTAAGTAATTATACAATTAACAAACAGTGAAATGAAAATAAGAGAAAGAAATGTCAATCAAAATCCCATTTTATTCCAAAAAAATTAACAAAAATTAACAAATGCACAAGCTTAACACAAATACAATTCAAAACACTTGTTAAGCAATAACAAAACATAAACAAAATAAAAGATCTCCACATTTTTTAAACTGACAGATTGTTAACCGGTCTGGAGTGATACTATAGAAACATGGACCAAATGCTACCAATACTACCAAGTAGGGCTGGACATTTTGCTTGGTTTCGAAACAGACCTTAGGCCAATGATGCTCACTCCACCCCAAAAATTCACAGGGAACAGAGAGAGAGGCGAGGGGAGAGTGAATTACCAAGCTGTGTCCACCGTGACTTCTGCCACTGACCCCACTAAAGTTTATGGGGTCAAGGGACGTAATTTCCTTTGTGCACCAATGGTGGATGCCTGCTCCACTAAAGGACACTTCTGTGGTCTTGTCTACCCAAAAGACCTATTCCTGCGAAAGTGAGTGGCTAGGGCAAGTGGGAGGCTGGGATTCTTGAAAGGCTGCCAATTTGCACCAATTGACCAATTCAAGGGGCTGAATTAAAAACATTTCAAGGTTTAAAAAAAATATCCTTCCGGATCCAGGCTGAGGTTCCAGGTATGCGGCCCAATTCGGCTGGTGGGTACCGAAGTCTCACCAAACTTATCTCCACTGATCGTACGCCAGATCCTTTGAGGGCTTGGGTTGCAGGAGCTCCAAATATAGAAAGTCTCTGCCCTCCACCTAACCATCTCCGACACCAATAACCCTGAAACATACTGGTCTAGGATCCACAACCACTAGGCTTTCCGCAATCTCTGACACCAGGTCATGAGCTGGTATCTGAGTAATGACCTAGAATCTAGCTTTACTGGCAGAACAGGAAACGACAAAACAACAGGGATTTTTGGGGCAGAATTTCTACCGCCATCTCCTCCACATATTGACAGACACACATAAATATTCTTCTAGGAAGCAGTACAAGTGAAAACAGAATGATAATTAACTGAAAGTAATAGTTGTTAATCATGAGAGATTATGGCCTTATTTTGTGTCACTTCATGTTATTTAAGACACACTGCAGAACTTAAACTATCAGCACAGGGTCAGAGAATAAGATTGTTTAATCAGTACAGTACTACTGTAGTGTTAACGTACAATATCTTTCATCTTACATACTACAGATAAAGTAGCAACACAACATGTTTGCTGAACTTGGACAGAAATTCAAGAGTTAGGGCACAATGCAATCAGATACTAGGTGGAAAGAAATACCAACAGCACTACTATCAGAGGAGGGTCTGACGTGAACCTCTAACATGAATTGCAACATCACTGTGCTTGGCTTTGATTGAATAGCAAAACATTTGCTTCGCTTTCTACTTTTTTTCTTTGTTGTTACATGATAACAATGTGCCTTCATAAAGGAGGGCCTATTTGACACGTGTTTCTTCGTGCTACAGTTGAGCTAAGTCCAGGTTGGCGATCAACACTCAAACCTATAAACCAGTATGTGCAATGGGTTTTAAAATCAGTTCTTGGCAGAATGCCACTTGGGTGAGCATATGCGCTGGGGGAAGAGGAAAATGAACAGGAAGTGACATTATAGGGATACTGACCATCAGTATGCAATATCTCCAAGTTTGCAGATGACACTAAGCTGGGTGGTGGTGTGAGCTGTGAGGAGGATGCTAAGAGGCTGCAGGGTGACTTGAACAGGTTAGGTGAGTGGGCAGATGCATGGCAGATGCAGTATAATGTGGATAAATGTGAGGTTATCCACTTTGGTGGCAAAACAGGAAGGCAGAATATTATCTGAATGGTGACAGATTAGGAAAAGGGGAGGTGCAACGAGACCGGGGTATCATAATACATCAGTCACTGAAAGTTGGCATGCAGGTACAGAAGGCGGTGATGAAGGCAAATGGCATGTTGGCCTTCATAGCGAGAGGATTTGAGTATAGGAGCAGGGAGGTCTTACTGCAGTTGTACAGGGCTTTGGTGAGGCCACACCTGGAATATTGTGTACGGTTTTGGTATCCTAATCTGAGGAAGAACATTCTTGCTGTTGAGGGAGTGCAGCGAAGGTTTACCAGACTGATTCCCGGGATGGCAGGACTGACATATGAAGAAAGACTGGATCGACTTGGCTTATATTCAATGGAATTTAGAAGAATGAGAGAGGATCTCATAGAAACATATAAAATTCTGACGGGATTGGACGGGTTAGATGCAGGAAGAATGGTCCCGATGTTGGGGATGTCCAGAACCAGGGGTCACAGTCTAAGGATAAGGGGTAAGCCATTTAGGACTGAGATGAGGAGAAACTTCTTCACTCAGAGAGTGGTGAATTCTCTACCACAGAAAGTTGTTGAGGCCAGTTCGTTAAATATATTCAAAAGGAAGTTAGATGTGGCCCATACGGCTAAAGGGATCAAGAGGTATGGAGAGAAAGGAATGGGGTACTGAAGTTGCATGATCAGCCATGATCATATTGAATGGTGGTGCAGGCTCGAAGGGCCGAATGGCCTGCTCCTGCACCTATTTTCTATGTTTCTATGTTACACTATAAGCAAATAAAGTGAGTTGCAGAGAGGCCAGCAATATTGGGTTCTGGGGATGGGTTTGGGTCAGTTCAGGGAGCTAATCGCTGCCCTCTCTTCTTGTGTGTGGCAGTTAGAGATAAAGATGTGAAGAGAGCATATGCAATAAACAGCATTTCAGTATACCAAACAGAGTGCTCACATATAATAAATCACACGACTGCTTTACCAACTACAAGCAAACTGCTCTGTATGTAGAAATCCCAGAAATTCTTGTATGAAAGAATAAGCACCATAGACTAAAATAAAAGAATTAAAGAACATGTGCTGCAATTTTGTAATCATTGGGGAAATTGTACAACAGAATTGCCCCAAAGTGTTCAGATTTAGAAAGACATTTGAAAAGCAGTCACCTGCACATCTTAGTTTGTTTTCCTCTCCTCCATTTTGTAGGTACTCAAAATGAAATTAGTCCAGCAGAGACTTTGGATGCACACAAAAAGTTCCAAGTAAACAGACAACCCCATACTCATCATTTGCTCCATTATGAGGCACAGCCATTTTTTTATTCCAAAAGTGGAGTAACATATATGCTAGCTTAGGAGATCTGTGTCCCATTCAAAGTCATTAGATGTCAAACAAGTTGAAAGAAAACAGCCAAACTTCAAAAACATCTGCTCCTAACTTTAAATTTCTGTTAACGCAAGTTATCTTCATTGCTTTCCTCTGTACCCTTATGTAGGCAATATCCTTCGGACTAGGTGACTCCAACTACATAGAGTACCCCAGATGGAGTCTGGCCAGTGCCCTATACAGCAATCTCTTTCCATTTGCAGTCTATCCCTTCACCAATACAACCAACTACCTCCTTTAAATCTTTTTAAACTGCTGCTAAATACTAGGTTAGAGTTTCTTAGAAGTGTCCAATATAATCCCTAGACCGCGTTCCTCATCTGTGAGATTTACACGGGGTTGTGTAAACTGTGATTCATGCGCTCTCAGCTGCAAAGTACTTCTGCCCACTCGGTTTTTCCATTGCTGGACAGATTATATTGCAGAAGCTAATTGGGCTACCACATAAAGTCAATCTGGCTGTCATTCACATTCATCTCAACCTGTGTATGGTGCATCTACCTAACGGTCAAGCACATTTCCTCCTTCAATGCTTGTGGCATTCTGTTGCCTAGGGCGTCATAGCAACAAAACAGCAGGATGTGCAGGCTGCTTTTCATTACGTGTTGATCAATATGAACATTAACCACGTGCTGTGCTCACTTGGGCTTTTGCTTGCTTGTGGCTCATTCACAATTTTTGCTGTACGTTTACCGAACCTGGGGCAAACAATTGTAAGACTTGAATTAATTCTGGAATGCTAAACACTAATAACCCACTTATTATAGTCTGCTTTTAAATTAAACAAGTAACAAAATTATAACTATTGACACTTGGAAACTTTTAATTTTATGCAAGTACAGTAGGTTGCTGTAATGATCACTTTCAGTTTGCCAGCCAAAGTAGTGACAGTGTGCAGGAACAAAAGAACAAATTGACCCCAATAGGGTACTGCTCTTTGCAGATGTTGATTGTACTGCTGGTTTAGATAGATCTACAAATACCTGCCACTGACGGATGCATTAAGAAAATGTTTTTTTTGTAAAAACAAATGACAATAGGCAAAAATGATCAATAAAGAGGAAACGCACAAGTTAAAATAAAATAAATGGAATTTCGTGAAAAAGGCTGGAATTTTAGAGCAAATTGAATTGTAAGTGGACATGTGGCCTCTTGATATACAAAAGCAAACAGAGATAAAATATTTATATACTCCTGATTTAATAAATGTTCCCTCATTTGGTTCATTGCTCTCATACTATATATTTTTTTACAGTAATTGCATGTTCGCCCAATTGGCTAAATTAACTAAAATATCTGACTATTTCTGAATCCAGTTGCATTGTTCCTAATTTGCCCTGCCTCTTATTTTTGCATAATCTGTAAACTTGGAACCTTTATTTGACTGTTCCATCATCCAAATCATTAATTATATATTAAGACGAGCAAATGTTCCAGATACGACCACCGTGATATTTTACTCAAACCTTCGACCAGCTTACAGCTGTCCTTGGTTTGCCATTTTTAAGTTAATTTTCACCTCTTATTCTGTGAATCCTTACTTTTAATAATACTGCTTAGCAGTACAGCTTAATACAATAGAACCTCAGAAGTAACTGACTTATTCATGTATCGAAACAGAGGTATATCATGTGAGCAGAAATACAAAAAAAATTGAGAATGAAAAAATAGGCATTGAAACAAAAAGAGAGAAGCATAAATACTGTGAAAGAACTGAAGAGATCCACAAAGACATTGCAAACTTAATCTTAAAACTGAGGTTAGGATTGTAATGGTAGAAGCCAGTTAGAAATAAGAATCTGAGGATACTACAAAACAGAAAATCAGACAGAAGAAAGGCCCTATTAGTAGAAAAGTACTGACAGACACTTAAAAGCGAATGGATATCTGAATAGAAAAAAAGATAGCAAGGAAGTTAAAAGCTATAAAGCTGCAATTTCCAAGCTGGTACTATAAAACAAACAGAATAATAATAATTGATTGACTCTGCCCCAGTTCTCAAGTGAGTTGATATAAAGTGCCGTGTCAGTGAAGTTTTCCACCTTGTGTGGAAGGAAAGAGGGACATTTTGTGATTCTTCTTCTGTGAACTGCAGCTTTAAGCAGCTTTTCATGGAGAAGTCTGTTCACGTTATGCCACCTATTTGGCTACAGGAGATGGACATTAGACATCAAGAGAAAAACCATTTACAGTTGCAGTCCATAGACCCAAATACAATAGGCAAAGGGAAGTGGCTGTAATCGGAAGTGCACTGGCCAATACACATTTATGGTGTGCACAACAGTTATATGTATACATTAAAAAAAAACGACAAAAAAAAATTAACCCCTTGGATTATGAGGCAATTTTAATAAATATTTAAAGAAAAAACACTATGACGGGTAAAACCCATGATCGACACATAGCTGGGCTCAGCATCAATCTTTTAGCATCAGGCAGATCACAGGCAGCACTGTAAATAGAAATTAAAAATTTTAATAAACCAAAAAACAAAATTGTAATCCAAAGTAGAAAATAAACCGAAAATGACCAGAAATATGTATATATGACATTTCCTATAATCACTCCAAGCAATATAGATGCTACATCACAAATCAAGTAGCACACAAAACTAATGTGCTTTCCATGTCTTATTTCACTCGTGGCTTCTCCTAACAGCAATGGAAATGTTACAGTAAAACAAAACTAAATTCACTGCAATATATAAATGAAACACAATAAAGGACACCACTCTTTGAATGCAATAACAATTTGCATTTATACAACACCTTTAATGTAGAAAAGCATTCAAGGCGATTCACAAAGGTGTGCTCACCGAGCCAAAGAAGGAGCCCACTGAGCGAGAAACTACAAACATCTGCATATTACATCAGTATGCACCGACAGTCAGTAGAGCCCACGCTGGTCTGGCAGTGGAGAATGGAAATATGAGGAGTCATTGTGCCTCAGTCAATTCATGAGCACATACATGGTTTCTTATATCATGTTTCCATTTTCTTCATTCTTTATGTCAGCTACCACAGTCCTCATAAAAAATCCACAAGGTATTTGTTCAAGCTAGAATGATGCTCAAGCTAACAGAATTATTTTTTACTCCAGAGGCTGCAAACCAGGAAACAGACAGGAAGAATGATACAGAAGACCAAGTGACTACAAGTCCCCTCTACCGTTGACAACACTGACACCCAGTCACCCACCATCTTGAACTCAGCAGCTCAAAGGCAGGCACTTGGGAAGAGATACAGATGGTGCAACTGAGGAATTGACATGTGGTGAGACACAGAGCACAAGGAAGCCAAGGGTTACTGGTGTGGAAATGGAGCCTGACATAGCTGAGAGGAGCCCCTGGCTTCAAAGCATGTGGATGATGATCTCCGGATCATGTCATTAAACAAAGAATGCTAAAAGGCTATCAAACCTATAAAGGCCCAGCGGCTGCGAGAGGCGCGGCAGATCGGAGGCGGGAGCTCGAGATGCGTGGTGAGGCCTATAAAGGCCCAGCGGCTGCGACAGGCGGCGACAGATCGGAGGCGGGAGCTCGAGGTGCGTGGTGAGGCCTATAAAGGCCCAGTGACTGCGAGAGGCGGCAGCAGATCGGAGGCGGGAGCTCGAGGTGCGTGGTGAGGCCTACAAAAGGCCCAGCTTGTGGAGCTCCAGGCGGGAGAAAAAGCAAAAAAGAAGTAGAAAGGAATCAAAAGGTGACGTCACAGCCAAAGGGGTAAGTAATTGGCTGGTGATTGGTGAGTAGCTTTTCTTTTTCTTTTTTATATCAGTAAGTAACCTGTTAACATTGTTGTCGCCAATTTAAGTGTATCTAAGGGTTAAGTCATGGCAGGAGAGCTCAGTCACGTGATATGCTCCTCCTGTACCATGTGGGAACTCAGTGACACTTCCGGTGTCCCTGACGACTACGTGTGCGGGAAGTGTATCCGCCTCTAGCTCCTGACGGTCCGCGTTGTGGAATTGGAGCTAATGGTGGATTTATTCTGGAGCATCCACGATGCTAAGAATGACGTGAGTAGCACGTGTAGCGAGTTGGTCTTACCGCAGGTGAAGGGTCCACAGCCAGCTAGGGAATGGAAGACCAGCAGGAAGAGCAGTGCAAGGAAGGTAGTGCAGGGGTCCCCTGCGGTCATCCCCCTGCAAAACAGATACACTGCTTTGAGTACTTTTGAGGGGGATGACTCATCAGGGGAGGGCAGCAGCAGCCAAGTTCATGGCACCGTGGCTGGCTCTGTTGCACAGGAGGGCAGGAAAAAGAGTGGGAGAGCGATAGTGATACGGGATTCAATGGTAAGGGTAATAGATAGGCGTTTCTGCAGTCGCAACCGAGACTCCAGGATGGTATGTTGCCTCCCTGGTGCAAGGGTCAAGGATGTCTTGGAGCGGGTGCAGAACATTCTGAAAAGGGAGGGAGAACAGCCAATTGTCGTGGTGCATATTGGTACCAACAGGGGGATGGGAACCAATGCAGGGAGACAGAGGGAAGTAGAATGGAGACAGAGGCAAAGGACAGAAAGGAGATGAGTGAGGGTGGAGGGCAGAGAAACCCAAGGCAAAAAACAAAAAGGGCCACTGTACAGCAAAATTCTAAAGGGTTAAAGTGTAATAAAAAGACAAGCCTGAAAGCTCGGTGCCTCAATGCGAGGAGTATTCGGAACCCAAGAGAGAGCTCTGAGCTAGTTAGAGTGGGTGAGAGCGCAGATGAACAGGACCCCAAGAAAGAATGCAAAAGGCAGGAGGCAACAGAGCAGAGTAGCACTGGGGTAAGTGTAAACCACAAGATGATAGGAAGGGACAATATGTATGAATATAAAGGGGCTGCAGGAGGGGTCAAAACTAAAAATCATGGTTTAAAAGCTGGTATTAAAACACTTTACCTAAACGCACGCAGCATTCGAAATAAAGTAAATGAGTTGACGGCACAAATCATTACAAATGGGTATGATTTGGTGGCCATTACAGAAACGTGGTTGCAGGGTGGCCAAGACTGGTAATTAAACATACAGGGTTATCTGACAATTCGGAAGGATAGACAAGAAGGGAAAGGAGGTGGGGTAGCTCTGTTAATAAAGGATGATATCAGGGCAGTTGTGAGAGACGATATTGGCTCTAATGAACAAAATGTTGAATCATTGTGGGTGGAGATTAGAGATAGTAAGGGGAAAAAGTCACTGGTGGGCGTAGTTTATAGGCCTCCAAATAATAACTTCATGGTGGGGCGGACAATAATCAAGGGAATAATGGAGGCATGTGAAAAAGGAATGGCAGTAATCATGGGGGATTTTAACTTACATATCGATTGATCAAATCAAATCACATGGGGTAGCCTGGAGGAGGAATTCATAGAATGCATACAGGATTGTTTTTTAGAACAGTATGTTACAGAACCTACAAGGGAGCAAGCTATCTTAGATCTGGTCCTGTGTAATGAGACAGGAATAATAAACGATCTCCTGGAAAAAGATCCTCTCGGAATGAGTGATCACAGTATGGTTGAATTTGTAATACAGATTGAGGGTGAGGAAGTAGTGTCTCTAACGAGCATACTATGCTTAAACAAAGGGGACTACAGTAGGATGAGGGCAGAGTTAGCTAAAGTAGACTGGGAACACAGACTAAACGGTGGCACAATTGAGGAACAGTGGAGGACTTTTAAGGAGCTCTTTCATAGTGCGCAACAAAAATATATTCCAGTGAAAAAGGGCGGTAAGAGAAGGGATAACCAGCCGTGGATAACCAAGGAAATAAAGGAGAGTTTCAAATTAAAAACCAATGCGTATAAGGTGGCCAAGGTTAGTGGGAAACTAGAAGATTGGGAAAATTTTAAACGACAGCAAAGAATGACTAAGAAAGCAATAAAGAAAGGAAAGATAGATTACAAAAGTAAACTTGCCCAAAACATAAAAACAGATAGTAAAAGCTTTTACCGATATATAAAACGGAAAAGAGTGACTAAAGTAAATGTTGGTCCTTTAGAAGATGAGAAGGGGGATTTAGTAATGGGAAATGTGGAAATGGCTGAGACCTTAAACAATTATTTTGCTTCGGTCTTCACAGTGGAAGACACAAAAACCATGCCAAAATTTGCTGGTCACGGGAATGTGGGAAGGGAGGACCTTGAGACAATCACTATCACTAGGGAGGTAGTGCTGGACAGGCTAATGGGACTCAAGGTAGACAAGTCCCCATGTCCTGATGAAATGCATCCCAGGGTATTAAAAGAGATGGCAGAAGTTATAGCAAATGCATTCGTTATAATCTACCAAAATTCTCTGGACTCTGGGGAGGTACCAGTGGATTGGAAAGCAGCTAATGCAACGCCTCTGTTTAAAAAAGGGGGCAGACATAAGGCAGGTAACTATAGGCTGGTTAGTTTAACATCTGTAGTGGGGAAAATACTTGAAGCTATCATTAAGGAAGAAATAGCGGGACATCTAGATAGGAATAGTGCAATCAAGCAGACGCAACATGGATTCATGAAGGGGAAATCATGTTTAACTAATTTACTGGAATTCTTTGAGGATATAACGAGCATGGTGGATAGAGTTGTACCGATGGATGTGGTGTATTTAGATTTCCAAAAGGCATTCGATAAGGTGCCACACAAAAGGTTACTGCTGAAGATAAAGGTACGCGGAGTCAGAGGAAATGTATTAGCATGGATCGAGAATTGGCTGGCTAACAGAAAGCAGAGAGTCGGGATAAATGGGTCCTTTTCAGGTTGGAAATCGGTGGTTAGTGGTGTGCCACAGGGATTGGTGCTGGGACCACAACTGTTTACAATATACATAGATGATTTGGAAGAGGGGACAGAGTGTAGTGTAACAAAATTTGCAGCTAAAAAACAAAGATTAATGGGAAAGCGGGTTGTGTAGAGGACACAGAGAGGCTGCAAAGAGATTTAGATAGGTTAAGCGAATGGGCTAAGGTTTGGCAGATGGAATACAATGTCGGAAAATGTGAGGTCATCGACCTTGGAAAAAAACACAGTAAAAGGGAATATTATTTGAATGGGGAGAAATTTGAATGGGGAGAATGCAGTGCAGAGGGACCTGGGGGTCCTTGTGCATGAATCCCAAAAAGTTAGTTTGCAGGTGCAGCAGGTAATCAGGAAGGCGAATGGAATGTTGGCCTTCATTGCGAGAGGGATGGAGTACAAAAGCAGGGAGGTCCTGCTGCAACTGTACAGGGTATTGGTGAGGCCGCACCTGGAGTACTGCATGCAGTTTTGGTCACCTTACTTAAGGAAGGATATATTAGCCTTGGAGGGGATACAGAGATGATTCACGAGGCTGATTCCGGAGATGAGGGGGTTACCTTATGATGATAGATTGAGTAGACTGGGTCTTTACTCGTTGGAGTTCAGAAGGATGAGGGATGATCTAATAGAAACATTTAAAATAATGAAAGGGATAGACAAGATAGAGGCAGAGAGGTTGTTTCCACTGGTCAGGGAAACTAGAACAATGGGGCACAGCCTCAAAATACGGGGGAGCCAATTTAAAACCGAGTTGAGAAAGAATTTTTTCTCCCAGAGGGTTGTGAATCTGTGGAATTCTCTGCCCAAGGAAGCAGTGGAGGCTTGCTCATTGAATGTATTCAAATCACAGATAGACATATTTTTAACCAATAAGGGAATTAAGGGTTTTGGGGAGCGGGCGGGTAAGTGGAGCTGAGTCCACGGCCAGATCAGCCATGATCTTTTTGAATGGCGGAGCAGGCTCGAGGGGCTAGATGACCTACTCCTGTTCCTAATTCTTACGTTCTTATGTTGTTATATTATATGATGGTATTACAAGATGTGTGGCAGATGGCTAGGAGAGTAGTGGAGTCCAGCACATTGCTGTGCACCTGCATCCGAGGCAGTTTCACTGCCGTGTATCCCAGAAAAAGTGGCAGCAGCAGAAACATCTGCAAACCTTCCACTGCTTCCCTTGCCCCTTATATTGAAATGAACTGGGGACACTGAACTAATAAAGTGTAAAAACATCATAACAGCTTCCATCATATTGGGAATTCATGTACAGGAAGCTCTGCTTATCAAATGAGCTGGACATTTCAGAGAATGGAAATATGAGGGTCAACATTTGGGGCCCCCAAAGCCACATGTGGGCAATCATTTGCACTCACAACGCTGAAGAATCTGTCAATTCTGTAAAAACTTACCTCGAGTTAGATTGAGTCGACAGTACAGAAGCAGGCCATTCAGACCAACTGGTCTATGCTGGCATTTATACGCCACACGAGCCTCCTCCCAACTTATTGCCCTCTCAGCCATCTTCTGGGCCCACTGTCGAGGTGTACAAACTGAGCTGTGCTGGCAAAGACAACATTGGTGCCTTGCCTTATACAGGAATGTACAGCGAATTGGCTGATCTTGCAAAAGATCCCTGTGGCGCTCTTGAGCCTGTTGTTGAGAGCTATGGAGAAGCTGAGAGCTGTGGCGATTTTCTTCGCCACAGTCAGAGCTGTCGATGCTGTAGACTTTTGGTTACAGATCTGGCTGTAGTAATAAACAGAGTTCCTCCAAAGCTTCATGATTGAAGCGCAGCTTCTTGAGACACAGATCCTGTGAGAGATCTTGGAAAGTTGACCTGGGTTGATGCATCCTGCTGGATGTGTACTCCTGAGATGACCTGGTGCTGTTTGATGAATGTGGTGTCATCACCGAGGCAGCTTTGACACTATCACCTGTTTCAAATCATTTATATGTACAGGTACTATAATGATCTCATGGCTGATCCACAGCACTCCGTTCATGACTCTTTTCCACGTTGACATAACTCCATTCGTAACCACCAGTTGCTTCATCTGGTTTAGGCAATTTTCATCCCAGCTCAGAAGACTGCCTCCTGTTGCATGCCTTCCTACCTTGTGGACTAATCACTTCTATGCCATTGTATCAAAAGGGTTGTTAAAATCTAAATATATCATATCCACAGAACTTCCACTGTCAACAAGGCCAGTTAGTTCCTCAAAGGACTAATAAATTTGCTCCGCAGGACCTTTTTCTTAAATATCCACGCTGACTCCTTCTTACCATATTATAAATATCTAAGTATTTCATTGCTCCATCTTTCATGATTCTTTCTAATATTTTATTTATAAAATTTGTTAAGCTCACTGGGCTGTAATTGCATGGGTGATCGCTAAACTCCCTTTTAAAGGTTGGTGTGTCAACTCCTCTCTAATCCTCAGCATTACTCCCCTTCTTAAAGGTTTCCTAAAGGCAGTAGCAAGGACATGACCAATTATGCTAGTAAGTTCTTTAGGTATTCCTATGTAGTCCATCCAGACCTGGGATCTTGTTTCACTTTAACTTCCTCAGCCTATCGATGACGTTTTATTCTAAAATGCATATTTCCGTTACTATTTCCTTCCCCAATCCAGAAAATTCTTACTTTATCTGCACTGGGACCAGATAGGTCCACCTGTTATTTAAATGGCTGTAGTCCCTTCTAGTTTGAATCTTCTATCTCTATGAAGTAACCTGTGTTCCTGTACGTTTACCCAGCCCGTGTCATTATTGAACCAGGTCTCTGTGATGCCTACGGTATCACGGCCTCTCTCTCCAGCAAGGAGCTCCAGGTCACCCATTTTATTCCAAAGACTCCAAGCATTCATATACAGAACTTTGAGGTGGCCATTTCACCCACTTCCGAGACTAATATGGTTTTTTATTTCATCATAATTTCCTTGTGTGCTCATATCCTTATGCTCTGTACACTTAACTGCTGTGCCTACATTTGAACTGTCATCTAAAAGCTCTCTGCCATAACATTCAGCTTCTGTATCACTTCTACCATCATCACTTTATTCCACCCTGTTTTTAATATATAAAAGATGCTCTATTCGCCTTTTCTTCTCCCTGCCTTATTAGTTTCAATTCTTCCACAGGGCCTCATTTACCTTCTCTGTAAGGAGAGTAAAGTGGTACCTGTCTGATTCAGGTATCTATGCAGCATTTTTCTGCCCCAGAACTTGCCCTAGTGTCTAAGGAATCTGAAACACTCCCCTCGGCACCACGCTGAGATTACTACCCTGAGGTCTTGCACTTTAGATTAGAAGTTAACTCCTCAAATGACATCTAACCTATTTTTTCCAATGTTATTGATTACTATGTGAATCAAGACTATTGGATGATTTGCTTGCTTGTCAGAGGCTTTCCCACCCACTCTGTTATATCCCTTACCTTATCACCTGCGAGACAACATATCTTTCAGGATTCCTGGTCACAGCTGCAAAAAATAGGGGCCTCAAACATTGTTGGGGTAATGCAAATACCAAGATATGCCTTTTTGGGAGATTTGTGCGGTCATGGTGAGGTCCCATGATTAAAATAGCTTCACGGGGGTCGGGGTGAAGGTGTGCTGGGTCTCCCTTAGAAGAAAGCTGTACATTTTATCAAATCCCCCTTACAAAGGGGGCAGCTTTAAACATTTAAAAAAAATTGTGGCCAAATCTTTGGGGGTAAAGGCATCAATCCCATTTTGGATGCTCAGGTGAGCCCCACATCAACCAGTGGGCCAGGGGCCACACCTGGTCAGTCTATGCCAATTCTACACTAAGTCCCAAAGGCGGCCCAGTGCACCACAATATTGTTCTGAATAAAGTAAAGTATGAGATATATATTTGAAAAGAACATTTTTGCAGGGCTATGAAGAAAGAGCAGGGCAGTGGGATTAATTGGATAGATCTTTCAAAGAGCCGGCAGAAACACAATGGGCCAAATGACCTCCTTCTGTGTTGCAAGATTCTGTGATAAATAGGTCAATTACACAGTCAACTTGAGGAATGAATGACAAAAAACATGTTGCTTGTGGATAAAATGCCAGTTGTGCACAACTTAGTTTATTCATCCACTTATAAAAATGACTAGCAACATATTGGAAAGTTGAGATTGGTGGGCAACGAATCAACAAAGATGTGCCGCATTGAGTCCAGGTATAAGGTGCAAGTTCTTGAAATTTTATTTATTATATTTATTTACACAACCTCCTTTCCCAAACATCCTCGAAAATACCTCTCGTATTTCATCCCCATGCACAAAAATAAAATCCTCAGCAATACAAGATTGAGTTCAACTTACTGCCTGCTTCTGTTCCTCATCCTACATAAGTCAGCATTTGGAAAAGGAAAAAGAAACAAGAAAAAAAGAGAAGATAGATTATTAGACAGTAGCTAGGCATCTGCAGCTGTAAAAGGTAAAGAAGAGTATTCAGTAGAACTTTGTACTTGGCTCCAGCAAAGACCAGTGCACAAGGTTAAGAACTACTGATGAAATAAGGCAGTCAATAGTATCATTTACACATCTTTTTGGAACTTAAGCAAGATTTAATTTTTCTTTAGGGACCTTTAGCCTCCCTCACTGCGCCACCCCAAGCAGCAACCACAAATTACTCAGCACCATTTTAACTTTTGGGCCTTTTTTAAGGTTCTGAGAAAGCATGCATCTTGCTCTCAAACCTATGCTGCTTTTGATCTAGTTGCAAGAAGTACACAAGAGTAGTCCAAAGGTATCCATCCCTTACTTTCCTTCTCTCCCTGTGCACAAATGTTACAGACACAAACACAAACCTAGGCCGGCATGACCACAATGGGCCAAAATGGCCTCCTTCCGCGCTGTAAATTTCTATGATTCTATAGTGATGAAAAACCTGCATCTAACCGTTCAATGGGAATGTCAAAATGTTGCACACATTGTTCCCCAGGTAACTAAAACAACCTCTGAACTACATTAAAATCAAAACTGGTACAATATTTCAGAAAAGGTACAATATTGCCATGATATAGAAGGATCAAAGATGGAATGTTATCTCCTCAATGAATACCTGATTTAAGCCTCTAAGACAAACAAATAATAGAGAGCCCCCAATACACACCACAAATGATGATACGACATGAACATGCTCGCTGAAAAGAAAATTTGAACTCTAACCACAGCCATTCAATTCTTGGCCTGTGTTATCTGTGACAACATTATTTTCCTTCTCTTGAAAGCACGGACAGAAGATCTTCACACAGTCATGGAATTTCCTTCCTCCCATTTGTTCAGAAGTTAGAATAAGTTATATTAAAGAGGCAGACTGGCAAACAGTGGCTTACACCATCCTATTTTTTTGAAGTTTGTTCATGAAATGAAGCATTGGCTCAACTGATGGCTAAGTTGGTAAATTCAATTTCTGATGCTTAAATGGTATTAAGTCTGGAAAGGTCTTTGCTGATCTAGTCGATCTCAGCTGGGATAGCAGTTGAGAAATTACAATTGACTTCAGTGGCCCTAGACTAAGGAAGGATAAATATCAGCAAGGGTTCTGCTTTGTGGCTCAGTGATAACATTTTCATCTGAGTCAGAAGGTTGTGGGTTCAAGTCCCAGTCCATGGGCTCAAAATTCACCACCATATAGCCCCATGGTATAACGCCGTCCTTAACAGATAACGGCCGTTTTTTTTAAAGTACCGTTTTCCTGACGTCACTCGGGGTCAAACCCAGCCATATTGGCCGTTTTTGCCCATCTTTGAGAGTTTCGCCAATAAAGATTTTTTTTAAGGACAGTGCTAAGGACCACTTTTTAAAACCTTACCTTACCAAGTTGGGGTCTGATCGAAATCGGCGTTAACAGGGGCTTAGGATTGATTTGTTGTGTTGATCTGTATTTATTATGTTTCTATTGAATGTAGTGATGCAATATTATCTTTGAATTACTTCATTATAAAAGAAAGTTATTTTATTTTAGGACTTAATATTTACTGTGATAAAACACTTGGCGGGCCATTTGGCCAGAGATAGGGGTGCTGCAGTGGGCCATTTGTTTCAGCATCAAAACACTCCCAAGGCAGTTACAACATGGGTTAGCTCCCTCAGAGTAGAGCTCCCTCTACACAATTACACAAAAGCAGCCGGAGACAGCTCGTTCCCTCCCATTGTGCCTCACATTACCCTGGAAACCTAAATGCTTGGGCATGCGCAGAAGGAGGGCCTCACTTTTTCAGCGCAAAAAATTAGCTCCACCCTCAAAACCAGAGGTGTTTCTGCGCTGCGCCAAAATGAAACATAATTTTGGCGAAACTTCGGACTTTTTTTTGCGTTATTTCGGACTAAAAAAACAGCCATTAATCTGAAATAACGCCAAAAAACAGCAATGTGGAATTTTGAGCCCCATGACTTGAGCACATAATATAGGCTGATACTCCAGCACACTGTCAGAGGTGCTGTGTTCCACAGATGTTAAACTGAGGCTCCGTCTCCCCTCTTGTGTGGACATAAAATATCTCATGGCACTATTCTGAAGAAGCGCAGCGCAGTTGTTCCCAGTGTCCTTGCCAATCATCATCATCATGTCCAGGGACTCCCAGGTGTCAGTGGGAATGTTGCATTTTATTTAGAAGGCTTTGAGGATGTCCTTGAAATGTTTCCTCTGCCCACCTGGGGCTTACTTGCTGTGTAGGAGTTCCGAGTAGAGCGCTTGCTTTGGGAGTCTCGTGTCAGGCATGCGGACGATGTGGTCTGCCCGACGGAGCTGGTTGAGTGTGGTCAATGCTTTGACGCTCAGGATGTTGGCCTGGGCGAGAACACTGACTTGGTGCATCTATCTTCCCAGTGGATTTGCAGGATTTTGCGGCGGCAATGCTGGTGGTACGTCTCCAGTGCTTTGAGCTGTCTATTGTATACGGCCCACGTCTCTGAGCCATATAGGAGGGCGGGTATCACTACTGCCCTGTAGAGCATAAGCTTGATGCCACATTTGAGGTCCTGGTGTTCAAACACTCTCTTCATCAGGTGACTGAAGGCTGCGCTGGCACACTGGAGGCAGTGTTGGACCTCGTCATCAATGTCTGCCCTTGCCGATAGTAGGTTCCGAGGTATGGAAAATGGTCCACATTGTCCAAGGCCGCGCTGTGGATTTTGATGACCGGGGGGCAGTGCTGTGTGGCGGGGTCAGATTGGTGGAGGACCATTGTCTGACAGATGTTTAGTGTAAGGGACATGCTTTTGTATGCCTCATGAGAATCATAGAAATTTACAGCACAGCAGGCCATTTGGCCCATCGGGTCCATGCTGGCCGACAAAGAGCTATCCAGCTTAATCCCACTGTCCAGCTCTTGGTCCGTAGCCTTGTAATTTACAACATTTCAAGTGTATATCCAAGTACGTTTTAATTGCATTAAGGGTTTTTGGTTCTACCACCCTTTCAGGCAGAGTTCCAGACCCTCACAACCCTCTGGGTGAAAAGATTTCTACTCAACTCCCTTTTAAACCTCATACCACTTACTTTAAATCTATGCCCCCTGGTTATTGACCCATCTGCTAAGGGGAATAGGTCCTTCCTATCCACTCTATCTAGGCCCCAAAGAATTTTATACACCTCAATCGAGCAGCGGGAGTCCGGGGGAGGCCTATAAAACGCCCAGTGGCGTAAGAGGGAGCGGCAGCATCAGCGAGCAGCGGGAGTCCGAGGGAGCCCCATAAAAGGCCTAGCAGCGTCGGAGGGAGTGACAGTGTCGGCGAGCAGCGGGAGTCCGGGTGAGGCCCATAAAAGGCCCAGCAGCGTCGGAGGGAGCGGCAGCCAGCTGGTGCAGCTGCAGCAGGGAGAGAAGGCAAAAAAAGATGTAAAAAGAAATCGAAGGGTGACGTCACAGCCAAGGGGGTTAGTGATTGTTGAGTAGTTTTTCTTCGTTTTCTTTTCCTTTATCAGTAAGAAACCTTTGGCATTATTGCCAAATTAAATTAATTTAAGGATTAAGTCATAGCAGGAGAGCCCATACCCGTGTCATGCTCCTCCTGTGCTATGTGGGAAGTCAGGGACGCCTCCAGTGTCCTTGACGACTACATGTGCGGGAAGTGTATCCAGCTGCAGCTCCTGACAGACCGCATTGTGGCACTGGAGCTGCGCATGGATTCACTCTGGAGCATCCGCGATGCTGAGGATGTCGTGAATAGGATATTTAGTAAGTTGGTCACACTGCCGGTAAAGGTTACTCAGGCAGATAGGGAATGGGTGACCATCAGGCAGAGCAGTGGAAGGAAGGTAGTGCAGGAATCCCCTGCGGTCATCCCCCTCCAAAACAGATAAACCGCCCTGGGTACTGTTGAGGGGATGACTCATCAGGAGAAGGCAGCAGCAGCCAAGTTCATGGCACCATGGGTGGCTCTGCTGCACAGGAGGGCAGGAAAAAGAGTGGGCGAGCTATAGTGGTAGGGGATTCTATTGTAAGGGGAATAGATAGACGTTTCTGTGACCACAATTGAGACTCCAGGATGGTATGTTGCCTCCCTGGTGCAAGGGTCAAGGATGTCTCGGAGCGGCTGCAGGACATTTTGGAGGGGGAGGGTGAACAGCCAGTTGTCGTATTGCATATAGGTACCAACGGTATAGATAAAAAACGAGATGAGGTCCTACAAGCTGAATTTAGGGAGCTAGGAGTTAAATTAAAAAGCAGGACCTCAAAAGGTAGTAATCTCAGGATTGCTACCAGTGCCAGTCAGCGTAGGAATTGCAGGATAGCTAAGATGAATACGTGGCTTGAAGAGTGGTGCAAGAAGGAGGGATTCAAATTCCTGGGACATTGGAACCGGTTCTAGGGCAGGTGGGACCAGTACAAAACGGACGGTCTGCACCTGGGCAGGACCGGAACCAATGTCCGAGGGGGAGTGTTTGCTTGTGCTGTTGGGGAGGGGTTAAACTAATATGGCAGGGGGATGGGAACCTCTGCAGGGAGACAGAGGGAAGTAGAATGGGGGCAGAAGCAAAAGATAGAACGAAGAAAAGTAAAAGTGGAGGGCAGAGAAACCCATAGCAAAAATCAAAAAAGGCCACATTACAGCAAAATTCTAAAGGGGCAAAGTGTGTTAAAAAGACAAGCCTGAAGGCTCTGAGCCTCAATGCGAGGAGTATTTGTAATAAGGTGGACGAATTAACTGCGCAGGTAGCTATTAATAAATATGATATAATTGGGATTACGGAGACATGGCTCAACATCCAGGGGTATTCAACATTCAGGAAGGATAGACAGAAAGGAAAAGAAGATGGGGTAGCATTGCTGGTTAAAGAGAAAATTAACGCAATAGTAAGGAAGGACATTAGCTTGGATGATGTGGAATCTGTATGGGTAGAGCTGCGGAATACCGAAGGGCAGAAAACGCTAGTGGAAGTTGTGTACAGACCACCAAATAGTAGTAGTGAGGCTGGGGACAGCATCAAACAAGAAATTAGGGATGTGTGCAATAAAGGTACAGAAGTTATCATGGGCAACTTTAATCTACATATAGACTGGGCTAACCAAACTGGCAGCAATACGGTGGAGGAGGATTTCCTGTAGTGTATTAGGGACAGTTTTCTGGACCAATATGTCAAGGAACCAACAAAAGGGCTGGCCATCCTAGATTGGGTGATGTGTAATGAGAAAGGACTAATTAGCAATCTTGTTGTGCGAGGCCCCTTGAGGAAGAGTGACCATAATATGGTAGAATTCTTTATTAAGATGGAAGTGACACAGTTAATTCAGACAATAGGGTCCTGAACTTAAGGAAAGATAACTTCAATGGTATGAGGCGTGAATTGGCTAGAATAGACTGGCGAATGATACTTAAAGGGTTGACGGTGGATAGGCAATAGCAAACATTTAAAGATCACATGGATGAACTTCAACAATTGTACTTCCCTGTCTGGAGTAAAAATAAACTGGGAAGGTTGCTCAACCGTGGCTAACAAGGGAAATTAGGGATAGTGTTAAATCCAAAGAAGAGGCATATAAATTGGACAGAAAAAGCAGCAAACCTGAGGACTGGGAGAAATTTAGAATTCAGCAGAGGAGGACAAAGGGTTTAATTAGATGGGGGGAAATAGAGTATGAGAGGAAGCTTACTGGGAACATAAAAACTGACGACAAAAGCTTCAAAAGATATGTGAAGAGAAAAAGATTAGGTCCCTTGCAGTCAGAATCAGGTGAATTTATAATGGGGATCAAAGAAATGACAGACCAATTGAACAAATACTTTGGTTCTGTCTTCACGAAGGAAGACACAAATAAACTTCTGGAAATACTAGGAGACCGAGGGTCTAGTGAGAAGGAGGAACTGAAGGAAATCCTTATTAGGCGGGAAATTGTGTTAGGGAAATTGATGGGAATGAAGGTCAATAAATCCCCAGGGCTTGATAGTCTGTATCCCAGAGTACTTAAGGAAGTGGCCCCAGAAATAGTGGATGCATTGGTGATCATTTTCGAACAGTCTATCGACTCTGGATCAGTTCCTATGGACTGAGGGTAGCTAATGTAACGCCACATTTTAAAAAGGGAGGGAGAGAGAAAACAGGGAATTATAGACTGGTAAGCCCGACATCAGTAGTGGGGAAAATGTTGGAAAGCAGTGACAGGATCGGTCCAAGTTAGCATGGATTTATGAAAGGGAAATCATGCTTGACAAATGTTCTAGAATTTTTTAAGGATGTAACTAATCGAGTGGACAAGGGAGAACCAGTGGATGTGGTGTATTTGGACTTTCAAAAGGCTTTTGACAAGGTCCCACACAAGAGATTGGTGTGCAAAATTAAAGCACATGGTAGTGGGGGTAATGTATTTACATGGATAGAGAACTGGTTGTCAGACAGGAAGCAGAGAGTCGGGATAAATGGATCCTTTTCAGAATGGCAGGCAGTGACTAGTGGGGTGCCGCAGGGCTCAGTGCTGGGACCCCAGCTCTTTACAATATACATCAATGATTTAGATGAAGGAATTGAGTGTAATATCTCCAAGTTTGCAGATGACACTAAGCTGGGTGGCGGTGTGAGCTGTGAGGAGGATGCTAAGAGGCTGCAGGGTGACTTGGACAGGTTAGGTGAGTGGACAAATGCATGGCAGATGCAGTATAATGTGGATAAATGTGAGGTTATCCACTTTGGTGGCAAAAGCACGAAGGCAGAATATTATCTGAATGGCGGCAGATTAGGAAAAGGGGAGGTGCAACAAGACCTGGGTGTCATGGTACATCAGTCATTGAAAGTTGGCATGCAGGTACAGCAGGCGGTGAAGAAAGGAAATGGCATGTTGGCCTTCATAGCTAGTGGATTTGAGCATAGGAGCAGGGACGTCTTACTGCAGTTGTACAGGCCTCACCTGCAATATTGTGTTCAGTTTTGGTCTCCTAATCTGAGGAAGGACGTTTTTGCTATTGAGGGAGTGCAGCGAAGGTTCACCAGACTGATTCACGGGATGGCAGGACTGACATTTGAGGAGAGACTGGATCGACTGGGCCTGTATTCACTGGAGTTTAGAAGGATGAGAGGGGATCTCATAGAAACATATAAAATTCTGACGGGACTGGACAGGTTAGATGCAGGAAGAATGTTCCCGATGTTGGGGAAGTCCAGAGCCAGGGGTCACAGTCTAAGGATAAGGGGCAAGCCATTTAGGATTGAGATGAGGAGAGACTTCTTCACTCAGAGAGTTGTTAGCCTGTGGAATTTTCTAGGGCAGAGAGTTGTTAGAAAATAGGTGCAGGAGTAGGCCATTTGGCCCTTCGAGCCTGCACCACCATTCAATGAGTTCATGGCTGAACATGCAACTTCAGTACCCCATTCCTGCTTTCTCGCCATACACCTTGATCCCCCTAGTAGTAAGGACTACATATAACTCCTTTTTGAATATATTTAGTGAATTGGCCTCAACAACTTTCTGTGGTAGAGAATTCCACAGGTTCAACACTCTCGGGGTGAAGAAGTTTCTCCTCATCTCGGTCCTAAATGGCTTACCCCTTATCCTTAGACTGTGACCCCTGGTTCTGGACCCCTTATCCTTAGACTGTGACCCCTGGTTCTGGACTTCCCCAACATTGGGAACATTCTTCCTGCATCTAACCTGTCTAAACCCGTCAAAATTTTAAACGTTTCTATGAGATCCCCTCTCATTCTTCTGAACTCCAGTGAATACAAGCCCAGTTGATCCAGTCTTTCTTGATATGTCAGTCCCGCCATCCCGGGAATCAGTCTGGTGAATCTTCGCTGCACTCCCTCAATAGCAAGAATGTCCTTCCTCAAGTTAGGAGAAAAAAACTGTACACAATACTCCAGGTGTGGCCTCACCAAGGCCCTGTACAACTGTAGTAACACCTCCCTGCCCCTGTACTCAAATCCCCTCACTATGAAGGCCAACATGCCATTATCTTTCTTAACCGCCTGCTGTACCTGCATGCCAACCTTCAATGACTGATGTACCATGACACCCAGGTCTCGTTGCAGCTCTTCATTTCCTAATCTGTCACCATTCAGATAATAGTCTGTCTCTCTGTTTTTACCACCAAAGTGGATAACCTCACATTTATCCACATTATACTTCATCTGCCATGCATTTGCCCACTCACCTAACCTATCCAAGTCACTCTGCAGCCTCATAGCATCCTCCTCGCAGCTCACACTGCCACCCAACTTAGTGTCATCCGCAAATTTGGAGATACTACATTTAATCCCCTCGTCTAAATCATTAATGTACAATGTAAACAGCTGGGGCCCCAGCACAGAACCTTGCGATACCCCATTAGTCACTGCCTGCCATTCTGAAAAGTACCCATTTACTCCTACTCTTTGCTTCCTGTCTGCCAGCCAGTTCTCAATCCATGTCAGCACACTACCCCCAATCCCATGTGCTTTGACTTTGCACGTTAATCTCTTGTGTGGGACCTTGTTGAAAGCCTTCTGAAAGTCCAAATACACCACACTGGTTCTCCCTTGTCCACTCTACTGGAAACATCCTCAAAAAATTCCAGAAGATTTGTCAAGCATGATTTCCCTTTCACAAATCCATGCTGACTTGGACCTATCATTTCACCTCTTTCCAAATGCGCTGCTATGGCATCCTTAATAATTGATTCCATCATTTTACCCACTACCAATGTCAGGCTGACCGGTCTATAATTCCCTGTTTTCTCTCCCTCCTTTTTTAAAAAGTGGGGTTACATTGGCTACCGTCCACTCCATAGGAACTGATCCAGAGTCTATGGATTGTTGGAAAATGACTGTCAATGCATCCGCTATTTCCAAGGCCACCTCCTTAAGTACTCTGGGATGTAGACCATCAGGCCCTGGGGATTTATCGGCCTTCAATCCCATCAATTTCCCCAAAACAATTTCCCGACTAATAAGGATTTCCCTCAGTTCCACCTTCTTACTAGACCCTCTGACCTCTTTTATATCTGGAAGGTTATTTGTGTCCTCCTTGATGCCAGTTTGTTGGATATATTCAAGGGGGAGTTGGATATGGCCCTACGGCTAAAGGGATCAAGGGATATGAAGAGAAAGCAGGAAAGGGGTACTGAGGTAAATGATCAGCCATGATCGTATTGAATGGTGGTGCAGGCTCGAAGGGCCGAATAGCGTATTCTTGCACCTATTTTCTATGTTTCTATGTTTCTCCCCTCAGCCTCTTCAATTTTAAAGAAAACAATCCCAGCCTATCCAATCTTTCCTCATAGCTTAGATTCTCCACTCCTGGCAGCATCCTCGTAAATCTCCTCTGTATCATCTCTAATGCAATCACATCCTTCCTGTAATGCGGTGACCAGAACTGCATGCAGTACTCTAGCTAGTGTTTTATACAGTTCAAGCATAACCTCACTGTTCTTATATTCAATGCCTTTGCTAGTAAAGGCAAGTATCATGTAACCAACATTCTCACTAGAACGGGCTAACACCTTCTATAAATCAGTTGAAAGAAAATCTCTGGATACATCTAAAAGGATTCAACAAAATCCACCAATTGGCGAAAATTTGTAAATCCACTAATAATACAAAAGGACATGGTCGAGACCAAACCAGCTGTTTAAGTAAAGCCATGTGCAGATCTGGCAGCAAGCAATGAGGCAAGAAGCTGGCCATAGCTGCATAAAAAAATAGGGGTAGATTTTTGCAAATTAATGCTCCAGGCATAAAGGTTTGTACAGTGGAAGCACAGATTGAGAATTTGCGTGCAGAGATCAGAGGACTTAGCAGGATTTTCCTTCACACCCAGATTTCCAGTTTATGCCCCTAATGCATGATGCTCTGCGACAGAAGTGTCTGTTTGTAAAATCCAACTTCAGATCAAATACTGGAGAAAAATCACCACAAGGTGTGGTACGGAGCCAAGCAGATCAACAGGATCCCAGGTCAGATCCCTTTCGGTGCTGAATTTGCTCATCTCAATCAATTCAGAAGAATGAGAGGTGATCTTATCGAAACGTATAAGATTATGAGGAGGCTTGACAAGGTGGATGCAGAGAGGAGGTTTCCACTGATAGGGGAGACTAGAACTAGGGGCCGCCCATTTAAAACTGAGATGAGGAGGAATTTCTTCTCTCCGAGGGTTGTAAATCTCTGGAATTCGCTGCCTCAGAGAGCTGTGGAAGCTGGGTCATTGAATACATTTAAGACAGAGATAGACAGTTTTTTAACTGATAAGGGAATAAGGGGTTATGGGGAACAGGCAGGGAAGTGGACCTAAGTCCATGATCGGATCAGCCATGATCGTATTAAATGGCAGAGCAGGCTCCAGGGATCGTACAGCCTACTCCTTCTCCTCTTTCTTATGTTAAGTGTTGGTTGCAGTGGGGGCCGGGGGCGGGGAAAGAAATCAACAGGATTCCTGCTCCCAGTCACTTTCAGTGACTCGTGCTGCAAATTCTGTGCGTGAACAATGAGTGACAAAAAGACGAAACTTGGGTGTGATGACCCCCACAGTTAAATAGCCCATTTACAGCCTTAGGTTCACACACGAAGAATGGCCATTGGATGAGGTAGTGGAGAGCTGTTGATGTTCATAAACAGTGCCCAGTAAAGGTCAGTGCCTTCAGAAGAGAAGGGAGGAAAACTGGAGACAGGGCTGCATAATAACGTGTAATAAACAACAACCTGCATTTACATAGCACCTTTAATGCAGTAGAACATCCCAAGGTGCTTCACTGGAGCGTTATCAAATAAAATTTGACAGAGCCACATAAGGCGATATTAAGACAGGTGACCAAAAGCTTGGTCAAAGAGGTAGGTTTTAAAGACTGTCTTGAAGAAGGAGAGATGGAGTGGCGAAGAGGTTTAGGAAGTATAAGTATACAGAATATAGTTCATTTAATGATAATACACTACTGAAAACCAACATGCATTATTAACACATTGTGCAAAGCCATTTACTTAATCTAACACATTATAATTTGTTACTTTTCACCAATAACACACATCTTTTGCTTGGCATATCTCAATTAACAGTAAGCAGACTACAACAGGAACATTTTATTTTTGGAATGTATTGTAAAAAATAACTAAGACGACTGGATGGTGCAATGTGTCAGGTTTTTATTCTTGGAACTAGATTCAAATCCAGCTCACACTGAATGAATGAATGAATGAATGAAAGTCTCTGTTGAGTCTTATGTGAAATGGGTTTACGCAGATTCATTAGGCATGGGCTCCCAACATTAAATTGCCACAATATATGGGTAATGGAAAAAATCTCGCATTGGAGCAGTAAGGGAGGCTCTTCTGAGGTCTGTAGCCAGGCCTATTGCTAAGGACAAGAATATAGGAGCTTTACTCTGTATTTAATTGTGACTGGAGAGTGCTGGATGCTGGTAAAAGGGTGCCAAAAGTGGAAAACCTAGAAATCCCAGCGTGCATACTCTACACTTCAATTAACTAAAAAATTAAGAGGGAAAAATGTGTATCTTTATTAAATACATCTGCAGGTGTTTATACAGCATCAATTCCTAACATATCTTGGTGGTAGTGATACTTCCTGCCTTTTTACTTCAATATTGAAAGAGTACTAGTGGCGGAACTAATTGGATTCTAATCTCATGTTCCAAGAAAAGTCTGGAGTTTGATTTTCATGTCTTTAAAGCAGAGTCTGTTGAAATGCTTTTTGTGCTTAAATATGTAAATATTAGGTATGTGTTGTAAAGTAATTTCTGTTTCAAAAAATCCTTCAGACATTTTAGACATATTTACTCTTTGTTTTTCTGAATCATTTGTATCATTGAGGTGTAAATGTATACATACTTCAGTGGCGTAATAAATAGATCCATAAGTACCTCATATTGCTGTGTGTAAGCTTATACATACAAATATATCCATGTGTGCCCCATAGCATGTGGCCAACAGTTTCAGGTGGAAAGATATCTCCATTCTTTTTGATCTTAAGTTCGGTGCACATCGAACAATTTGCTCACTGTTCACTAATAGTTTGACCCCAGCACACGGTAAATATAAAAGTGAGGAGGAATGCCTCATAATCTTTGAGACTGATAGAATTACAGAGTGCTTTATAATACAATCATCTGAATAAATGTATCACTAATAAATAATGATTAGCGAGGCAAGCTATCAACCATATTCTGACCACCTTTTCTTTGTTTTCCAGTTCGCTCCCTTCCTTTCCTGATGCTGGTGCACCTAATTTTATTCACACCCAATCTGATAATCAATTTTATCACATGGTTGTGAGTTCTGTGGTTCTTAACAAGACTCAATCACATTTTTTACTGTTTATTTGTATTTTTACAAGGAAAGCAGTCAAGGCACCAGTGTCATATAGAAACATAGAAAATAGGTGCAGGAACAGGCCATTTGGCCCTTCGAGTCTGCACCGCCATTCAATATGATCATGGCGGATCATGCAACTTCAGTACCCCATTCCCGCCTTCTCTCTATACCATCTGATCCCCTTAGCTATAAGGGCCACATCTAACTCCCTCTTGAATATATCCAACGAACTGGACTCAACAACTTTCTGTGTAGAGAATTCCACAGGTTCACCACTCTCTGGGTGAAAAGGTTTCTCCTCATCTTGGTCCTATATGGCTTACCCCTTATCCTTAGACTGTGACCTCTGGTTCTGGACTTCCCCAACATCGGCAACATTCTTCCTGCATCTAACCTGTCCAGTCCCGTCATAATTTTATATGTTTCTATGAGATCCCCTCTCATTCTTCTAAATTCCAGTGAGTATAAGCCTAGCCGATCCAGTCTTTCTTCATATGTCAGTCCTGCCATCCCAGGAATCAGTCTGGTGAACCTTCGCTGCACTCCCTCAATAGCAAGCACGTCCTTCCTCAGATTAGGAGACCAAAGCTGCACACAATACTCAAGGTGTGGTCTCACCAAAGCCCTGTACAACTGCAGTAAGACCTCCCTGCTCCTATACTCAAATCCTCTCGCTATGAAGGCCAGCATGCCATTTGCTTTCTTTACTGCCTGCTGTACCTGCATGCCTACCTTCAGTAACTGATGTACCATGACACCCAGTTCTCGTTGCACCTCCCCTTTTACTAATCTGTCACCATGCAGATAATAATCTGCCTTCCTGTTTTTGCCACCAAAGTGGATAACCTCACATTTATCCACATTATACTGCATCTGCCATGCATTTACCCATTCACCTAACCTGTTAAAGTCACCCTGCAGCCTCTTAGCATTCTCCTCACAGCTCACACTGCCACCCAGCTTAATTCATCTGCAAACTTGGTGATATTACCTTCAATTCCTTCGTCTAAATCATTAATGTATATTGTAAATAGCTGGGGTCCCAGCACTGAACCTTGCGGCACCTCCACTAGTCACTGCCTGCCATTCTGAAAAGGACCCGTTTATTTCCGCTCTTTGCTTCCTGTCTGCCAACCAGTTCTCTATCCACAGCAATACATTACCCCCAATACCATGTGCCTTAATTTTGCACACTAATCTCCTGTGTGGGACCTTGTCAAAAGCTTTTTGAAAATCCAAATACATCACATCCACTGGTTCTCCCTTATCCACTCTACTAGTTACATGCTCAAAAAACTCTAGAAGATTTGTCAAGCATGATTTCCCTTTCATAAATGTATCTGAGGCTATAGGCGATGATAACATTGTTAAATCCATGGTAACAAGCCTGACTTTCAACTTAAATTTTTTAAAATTAATTCCAATCAACGTTAGAGTAAAAGCTCTGATCAGGGGCTGGATTGCTTGGTGATCCCTCCCAAAATTGCAGCATGTAAATGGTGGCGGTGGGGGTGGGGGGAAAATGATAATTTCAGCAACATATGGACTGAAACGAGACGGGTGATGTTACGAAGGTAGAAATAGGCAGCCTTTATGATGGAGAGGAAGTAGGGATAGGAATCTCAGCTCGGGGTCAAAAAGGACACCAGGTTACGAAGAGTCTGGTTCAGCCTGATTTAGTGGCCAAGAAGCAAGAAGGAATTGGTGACGAGGGGACTGAGTTCGTAGCGATGGCTTAAGACAATGGCTTCGGTCTTCCCAATATTTAACTAAAGCAAATTGTGGCTCGCCCAATCACTTTCCTCTGACCCAACAATGGAACCACCATTTCAAAGTCCCCCATCATTAACATATTTGGGGGGAGTCACCACTAACCAGACGTTTAACGGGACTAGTGATATCAAGACTGTGGCTGAAAAAGCAGGGCAGATTCTGGGTACTCTGCGACATGTGTCTCGTCACATGTCTCCTCAAAGCCTCTCTGCCACCTACGAGGCTCCAGTCAGGATTGCAATGGAATAACCACCACTTGGCTGGATGGGCGAAGCCACAACATTCCAGAAACTTAACACCATCCACGCCTCTACCTTTGGATTTATTATCCCTTCCATCGTCAGCGCACTGTGGCTACAGTAAGTAGTATCTGAACAATGTATTGCAGCCACACACCGAGTTTACTCCAAAAGCACCGCCCGTCCTGTGACCTTCACCACCGAGAAGAAGAGAAGCAGCAAAGTCACGGGACTATCATTACCTCTAATTTCCCCTACAAGTCATACAACATCTAGACTCGGATATATAGGGGGAAAATTTGGGTCATTTGCATCTCCCGGGGGGCAAACGACTTTTCGCCTAGGCACAGCACCACAATCAACTGCCGAGAAATTCCATGGGAGTTTAGCGGCGACGCTAACCGGTAGTGCCCTGCTCCGACTGGTAAGCGCCCCAAGTTGCTGCGCCAGCGATGACGACGTCATTACCGTGCGCAACGATCCGTTTTTGCCTTGCAGCGAAAACTCGGTAGTGCCCCGTGAAGCGCAGTAAGGCACTCGTGGGGCGAAAACTAAAAGGGAGGTGCAGCAGTAAAAAATAAAAAAATGGCCGAGCTACAGGACAAATTCACTAATATCCCAAGAACAAAGACAGAAATACAAGATGTTAAGGTTTGCACACCTGATGAACAAAACTGATCATAATTGCACCTTCATTCACTATTCTTTTTTTGTACAAGAGTAATTAATAATTTCACTGGCCTGTTAAATGAAAATCCACAGCAGTGAGAAACAGTAACACCTATATAGAGATTATTGCTGGCAATTACATTCCAAAATTCACTTAAAGGATCATTCTTTGCAACAGAAACTTTGTAGCCAGGACAATTTTCCAGACAAACGTTTACTTACCTGAAAGGGTTTCATAGCAGGCTCCCGAAAGAACAAGTTGGCCTTGATATTCTGCGGGGGTTCCCACTGTAACTCTGGAGGGAGATCAGCAGAATCCCGGGGGAAATGGTCTCAGCTGGAGCTACACCGAGAGAATCACCGCAGAATTTCAGGGCCATTAACACACCAACACTGGAGTTCTATGCAGTTTTAATAATTGAATCATATTTTTTGTGATGTAGACTGGAGAGGTCAAAAATCTGATATCAATTTTTCACATTCTTAATAGAAAACATGGCTGTGTGTAGTCGACTGAAAAGGAAACTGAAATGTTGTAAAATAAGGTTCAAAAAGGTGTGAAGTTTATTTCGGCAATGGTGTAAAATCCCCCAATTTTAAATTCATTTTCTGTGTTCTTTTTCCCTGCACCATCCTGCTCGGTGCCAAATACTTCCAGTTTCTCTGCTAATTCAGCTCTTCACCCAACTGCTGGGAGACATACAAAAGGACCCTGGGTGGTACCCTCTACCAGGGATTTTCAGCTCTCTTCCCTGCATCGCTTGATGACTGCACAACTGCATTTTTGAAGCTCATTGCAAGGGGGCGAGAGTTTGACTCCCAGTATGAACCTTGTCCCACCATTTCATGTCACAGTGTGTCACGACAATTCCCCAGAAGTAAAAAAAAAACTTGGTTAGCTGGATAGTTCATTTCATTAGAGAACACAAAAAAATACAAATTTAAAAAGGTCTGTATAATTATTTTTGCAATTATAATGTAATGAATTAATAATGTAAAGAGCAAATTGGATAAATGAATTACATGAATGCCAAGAACAAAGCCAAACCAGAACAATAAAACAAGAGAATAAAATACACTATCCACAAAGGAGATGAAGGATTCAGAAGTCTATACTGCAGCAGGGAACATTTCTTACCTTCAGCAGCTTCATTAGTCCTTCAAGCTGCACCATCAGCTCACGACGACTCTCTTGCAAGGCTGACATCCGCTGCTCCAGCTCGTCTTTTCTTTGCCTGTTGAATGAACAGACAAAGAAATTAAGCCCCGTCTCTCTCGAAAAACACTGGGGAATTCAGGCACTCAGACTGTCTGGTTCAGAACTACACTGTGTATCAAAAAGCAGCTTCAGCACTCCACTGCAACGTGGACAAAAACAAAGCCTCTTGTCAATACGGCTATAATGTCAGATGAAAATTAATTCATTAATGATAAATTGTATCAAGAAATTAAGTGCATTATTTTTAAAATGCTCTTCACATTTATACTGCATCAATAAATTGGGATTAAAAACGTCACATCTTATTAATGCCTGTTTTGTGATAACCAAGAGGAACACCTCGTTAATGATGCTTTGTGAGTACAGGGGTTGACATGCCGCAGGTGCACAGATGAAGATTAGCTTCGAAAAGAAACTCCTTCATCAAGAAAAATACAAATACTATCTGTCGCAAACAAGAGATAAAAAGGCTTTCTCCCCCAAATACCAACAGATTTCAGGTTGCGAAGAACTGGCTGGTTGGTTACTTATTCATGAGGACAGTCACTGCTGAGAAAAATCTGCTGTCATAAGCCAAACTGCCTGAAGTATGGATCGGAAAACAGACCCTAATTTGCAGCCAATGTAGGGCGATACATAGCCCATCTCTCCCAAAATCACTCAGAAAACCACTAAATTCAACATTTATTTAGAAAGCGGCCACCTTATTTTACAGTGATAGAACAATAATTACAAGCAACAATGTAACTGAATGATAAGTAATTTTTTTATAAGAATAAAATAAATATTGCTACAATAAGCACTTTACTCAGACTTTTAAATTGTGAACAGGTATGAATAATAGATTTATTAACAAGCTGGATTCATGCCAGATTGCAGTGAAGGGTATTTCTGCCTATCCCAATTGTGCATGCATATATATTATACACACACACACACACACACATTGAGGGGGGGGGGGGGGAACTTTAAACAATGAGTGAGTTGGGGTCAGGTAGGATGTTCAAGTGTTAAAAATCTGAATCCCGACCAGAAGCTGCCTACGTCTGTTTTTAATGGAGGTGCAGCCAACCCACTCCCAGGAGGCGGGTCTCTCATTTAAATATTCATCATCATCATCATAGGCAGTTCCTCAGAATCGAGGAAGACTTGCTTCCACTCATAGCATGAGTTCTTAGGTGGCTGTACAGTACAATATGAGAACCACAGTCTCTGTCATAGGTGGGGCAGACAGTGGTTGAAGGAAAGAGTGGGCGAGGAGTCTGGTTTGCCACACGCTCTTTCCGCTGCCTGCGCTTGATTTCTGCATGCGCTCGGCAACAAGACTCGAGGAGCTCAGCGCCCTCCCGGATGCACTTCCTCCACTTCGGGCGGTCTTTGGCCAGGGACTCCCAGGTGTCAGAGGGGATGTCGCACTTTATCAATATTTAAGCACCATTTCAAATGTAACGGTGACTGGTCGGGTTTTGCAGGCCTTGAGAAACCAGACAACTGATGGAAGGCGAGGAATGCTGGATACAGGAGGTATCTTTACACTTACCTCCTGGATCCAGCGTCCTTGCCTAACCCACCCCCCGTGATCAGAGACCCCTTCCACGAGGTCTCCAATTCCGCCACCCCCCCACCACCTCCCAACCCCCCCATGCTCCTCCAGTTCCCCGATCAAGCTGCTCCCAGCTCCCCCGGATGTCCTTCCGGAACGCCCGATCAGCCGTTCCTGGCACCACCCCCCCCCCCACCTCACCCAGCCACCACCACCACCACCACCCCTCCACCGGCCCTCCGATAATCTCCTGCCACCAACCCCAGCTCCGCCGGCCCTCCAATGACCTCCCGCCCCCTCGCATCCCCCCCATGCTTCTCTGTCTCCCACCCCCCACCAACCTCCACGTTATTCCTCCCTCTATCCTTTTTGTGGCCTAAAGCCACAGGCCCACACACCGGAAGCCAGCTAGTCTCTTGATCTGGCTGGCTGAAGGTGGGAAGCAGAGGTTTCAAATGCAAATCAGGCCTGTCATTAAATTTGGCAGGGCCTGTGAGAAACCGGTTCTCCCAGGTTTCCCGGTTCCAAGCCGCTTCAGTTCCCGACCCACCAAAGGGCCACAAACTTTGGTTGTCTCTCACTTTTTTTCTATAATACAATACTGATGGAAATCATCACTTTTCTGCTGCAACTCAAAACAATCCACATATCTCACACATTCGGATCAACACAAAGACACTTGCATTAAGACAATCACTGCTGCTCCCAAATCAGTAGATTCCAATTCCATATACAGTAGACACCTCAAATCGCGGGAGAAATACCACCAACGATGTCTCCGCAATATCCTGCAAACCCCTGGGAGGACAGACACACCAATGTTAGTGTCCTCAATCAGGCCAACATCCTCAGCATCGAAGCACTGACCACACTCGACCAGCTCCGTTGGGCGGGCCACACTGTCCGCATGCCAGACTCGAGACTCCCAAAGCAATCACTCTACTTGGAACTCCTACACGGCAAGCGAGCCCCAGGTGGGCAGAGGAAATGTTTCAAGGACACCCCCAAAGCCTCCTTAATAAAATGCAACATCCCCACCGACACCTGGGAGTCCCTGGCGAAAGACCACCCTAAGTGGAGGAACAGCATCCAGGAGGATGCTGAGCACCTCGAGTCTCATCGCCGAGAGCATGCAGAAAGCAAGCGCAGGCAGCGGAAGGAGCTTGCGGCAAACCAGACTCCCCACCCACCCTTTCCTTCAATGACTGTCTGTCCCACCTGTGACAAAGACTGTAATTCCAGTATTGGACTGTTCAGACACCTAAGAACTCACTTTTAGAGTGGAAGCAAGTTTTCCTCGATGTCGAGGGACTGCCTATGATGATGAGATTCCAATTTTACACAAATGTTTGAACTATGGAACAATCGTAAAAAAAAGGATTAAGCTACAACTGCAACTCCAGATGAAGCTGGCACTCTCTTAAAAGACAACATTTTACAAAAATTTTTTTAAAAAGAAGTTCCTAATTCAACCATTATGCTAACATTCTGTCACTGCGCTCCAGATGATGTGGTACACTTCAACTGATGCAGGGCTTGATAATGTTCTCCCACTAACCAGATACAGCAAAATTATAAATTGCAAAGCAAATTAATTGTCCAGTTGGTGCTGATTAAACCTGCGTTTGTGTCAGTTGTAAGCAATAGATTTACTATTACACTCTATGGGTTTGGTTTATGATGCAAGGTTTTGTAAGATTTATCTTGACGAAGAGAAGAAAAGGCCCATCACTGTAATCTATGAGGTACTTATGAACCTTGGTCATAATGGTAATGAACACAGAATATCTGCCATGAAAAGGACAAATACAATTGCCACATTTTGGGGTATTTGACCATTTTTCTATGGAAAGGATTTGGAAGAGAGTTCTAGTAAATGTTAAATTTCTAAAGCAAAATGCAAGGTTAGAAAAAAGCACTGAGATGAAAGGTGGCAAAAATGCTAATGAACTAAGCATTCAAGTAATGTCCCCAAAGACCAAAACCAACACACAATTGGTTAGCTTGCCTAATAATTGCTAAACACCTCACACCCATGTGTGTTGGGAGATCCCTGGTCGCAGATGCTTGATAGAGGTTGTCTGTCATCAGCCCTCCTTTCTGATTGTAAACATATGCAGGTAAACATATGGCCAGGCACAGTCATACACATCAAGGCTTTCAAACAGAAACCTGTCAGGGTGGGCTTTCACCAGACTCAAAGTTAAAATACAGAAGAGCTTGAAGCTATTTTGTTTAAGTCAAGAAAGGTGACCCACCGATGTCGAGAAGGGGGAGCACATTCATTGCTTTGTATTATTACAAGATATGTTGTACTGATTGAACTGACTCTGATTGCTGCTCTGTATACTTTCTGTCTTAGAGCCTTGTCTCCTCAAGTGTGAAGAGTCGACCTACTGAAAAATTGGAGGAGGACACGTGAGGGCATGTGTGAAAGACACAATATTCAGTTTGTATGTTAAGGGGTTGTATTTTGTATCGCCTGAGTTATGCTATTGCTTAAGTAGATATTGGGTAGTGTGACAACTCTAGGGCCATGGGATCCACTTGCAGGAGTGACTGACACCAATGAATCCAAGAATGTGTCTAAGACAGACCCAAATTTGTAATAAAAACCCTTTGAAACAAAATAGTGACTGTGTAATCCATGAACTATGAATAAGCTAAATCGTTTACAGTGGAATTGGTAGTTTGTAGCAGAATTAGACAAGTTTTAAAAGTTTTCATCGATAGGTGGGAATGATGTCAAGCCCAGCGAGTGGGGAAGCATAAATCGGGGCGGGAGACAGATGCTGCTCAGGACCCACAGTGATATGTCCTTACTCTACAGTATAAATGCACACGAGGCCCATATTTGAGAGAAGGTCACTCTGTGACCAGTTATCTTTATTACCAAGACTTCAAGTGATGAAGGTGGGTGGAGCTTCCCCTTTTATACCTATACCAGGTTAGGAGTATCTCCCACAAGTTCGCCCCCTTGTGGTCAATGTTCTCAAGGTGTACAACTTAGGTCAGCTTATACATGGGTTACAATGTTAGTTGAATACATGACATCACCTCCCCCCCAAAGTCTTATTGGGATCACAGCTTAATCTCTCTGGTGGTTTACGCTCCCTTGTAGAGCGCCTGAGTTGGGGCTCCGGTTGTTTGGCGCTGGCCTGAGTATCTGCTGTTGGCGGTGCCTCAGGCCTGTCCGGACGGCCCACAGTGACTGGGCTCTCCTCCATTTGGTTCCAGTGTTCGGTCACCTGTGGTGGAGTAAACTCTATGTCGTGGTCTTCCTCTGCTTCTTCTATGGGGTTGCTGAACCTCCTTTTAGTTTGATCCACGTGTTTGCAGCAGATTTGTCCATTGGTAAGTTTAACGACCAAAACCCTATTCCCCTCTTTGGCAATCACAGTGCCTGCAAGCCATTTGGGCCCTGCAGTGTAATTAAGGACAAAAACAGGGACATTGACAGCAATACATCGTGCCCTCGCATTCCTGTCATGGTAGTCACATTGTGACTGATGCCTGCTCGCAACAATTTCTTTCATAGTGGGGTGTATAAGGGTAACCTGATTTTGAGCGTACTTTTCATTAGCAGCTCTGCGGGTGGAACCCCTGTGAGTGAGTATGGTCGGGATCTATTGTCCAACAGGAGGCGTGATAAGCGGCTTTGTAGGTATCCCCCTTGGATTCTGAGCATCCCCTGTTTGATTATCTGCACTGCTCGTTCCGCCTGGCCGTTTGGAGTAGGCGTCTACTACAACCAAAAACATTTTTCCCATGAAAGGACCTGCGTAGTGCACATGGATGCGTGACCATGGCTTGGCAGGCCAGGACCAGGGGCTAAGGGGGGCTTCCCTGGACGCATTGCCCAGCTGGGCACACGTGTTGCACTTGCGAACACAGTTCCAGGTCTGCATCTATTTTTGGCCACCAAACGTGTGACCTGGCAATTGCCTTCATCATGACAATGCCCGGGTGCTCATTGTGAAGTTCTCTGATAAACACCTCTCTGCCCATCTGGGGCATGACTACTCGTTTCCCCACAGTAGGCAATCGGCCTGAATCGAGAGTTCATCCTTGCGCCTATGAAACGGTTTAAATTCCTCAGGGCATTCCCCGTACGTGGCTGCCCAGTCCCCATTCAGAACACATTTCTTAACTAAAGACAGTAGCGAGTCTTTATTTGTTTAATCTGACGGGCTGTCACGGGTGAGCCTTCACTTTCGAAAGCTTCAACAGCCATGACCATCTCAGCATCATGCTCAGTTGCCCTCTCAGTGGTGGCTAGTGGGAGCCTGCTAGTGCATCGGCGCAGTTTTCAGTGCCCGGTCTGTGCCGAATTGTGTAGTCATAGGCGGCTAACGTGAGTGCCCACCTCTGTATGCGGGCCGATGCATTCGCATTTATGGCCTTGTTGTCGGCCAAAAGGGACGTTAGGGGTTTGTGATCTGTCTCCAGCTCAAATTTCCTGCCAAACAGGTACTGGTGCATTTTTTTTACTGCATATACACATGCTAGCGCCTCCTTTTCTACCATCCCGTAGCCCCTTTCTGCCTGGCACAGACTTCTGGAGGCGTAAGCTACCGGCTGTAACTGACCATTGGCATTCACATGCTGCAACACACACACCCGACCCCATAGGACGATGCATTGCACGTTAAAACAAGTTTCTTACACGAGTCATATAACGTTAAAAGTTTGTTGGAGCATAACAAATTGCGTGCTCTATCAAAAGCCCTTTCCTGGCTGTCCCCCCAGAAGCAATCGCGACCTTTGCGAAGGAGCACGTGTAGCGGCTCTAACAGCATGCTTAATTTGGGAAGAAAGTTACCAAAATAGTTCAGGAGCCCCAGGAACGAACGCAGCTCCGTCGTGTTACAGAGTCTGGGTGCTCTCTGGATCACTTCCGTTTTGGGCGCAGTAGGTCTGATCCCGTCTGCTGGTACCCTCCTCCCCAGGAAATCTACCTCTGGAGCTAAGAAGATGCACTTCGCCTTTTTCAGTTGCAGCCCTACCCGGTCCAGTATGCGTAACACCTCCTCCAGGTTGTAGAGGTGTTCTTCAGTATCGCGACCCGTGATGAGGATGTCGTCTTGAAAAACCACCGTCCTTGGAATCGGCTTGAGAAGGCTTTCCATATTTCACTGAAAGATCGCGGCGGCCGAACGAATCTCGAACGGACATCTGTTATACTCAAACAACCCATTGTGTGTCGTGATGGTGGTCAGCTTCTTCGACTCACTCGCCAGCTCCTGGGTCATGTAAGCTGAGGTCAGGTCCAATTTTGAAAAACGTTTGCCACCGGATAGCGTCGCAAAGAGGTCCTCCACTCTCGGTAGCAGGTACTGGTCTTGGAGTGACACCCGATTGATGGTGGCCTTGTAATCGCCACATATCCTGACCGACCCATCCGCCTTGAGCACCGGCACGATCGGGCTCGCCCAGTCACTGAATTCGACTGGCGAGATGATGCCTTCCCTCAGCAGGTGGTCCAATTCGCATTCTATCTTTTCCCGCATCACGTACGACACCGCTCTGGCCTTGTGGTGTACTGGCCTGGCATCCGGGTTTATGTGAATCACTACCTTGGCCCCCATGAAAGTGCTGATGCCAGGTTGAAATAGTGAGTCAAATTTGTCCAGGACCTGTGAGCATGATACTCGCTCCACAGAAGAAATTGCATTGACATCCGGGTTTATGTGAATCACTACCTTGGCCCCCATGAAAGTGCTGATGCCAGGTTGAAATAGTGAGTCAAATTTGTCCAGGACCTGTGAGCATGATACTCGCTCCACAGAAGAAATTGCATTGACATCGCCCCATTTCCAGTTCATGACAGCAAGCCAACTCCTCCCCAGTAGTGCGGGACCGTCCCCGGGACAATCCAGAGTGGCAACCTGTTCTCCGAATCTTTGTGGGTCACGACTACCGTGGCGCTGCCTAGCACCGAATGATCTCCTTTGTAAATGTCCGTAGCTGTGTGTCAATCGGCAATACTTTTGGCCTCCTGGCCTTGGACACCCACAACCTTTCGAACTGTTTGATACTCATCAGGGACTGGCTGGCCCCCATGTTTAGCTCCATTAATACTGGGATGCCATTGAGAAGCACTTTCATCATTATCGGTGGCGTCCTGGTATATGGACTGTATATGTGCTCCACATGAACGCGCTGAACTTCAGCTTCCAGCGATTTCCCCCAGTATTCATTTGGTCTCGTAGGGCTTACATCGGGCCCGTCCTCCTCGTACATCAACCCGGCTGCAGGCTTCCTGCACATATGCACCAAGTGACCGCTGACGTTGCAGTTTCTGCAGGAAAATTGCTGATACCTGCAAGCTCTGGCTGGGTGTTTGCCTCCACACCTCCAGCATGAGCTGGAGGCCCGGTTGTTGGAAACAAAAGGTCCATTACCAGTCGATTGTCTCTGATTGTCTCTGTAACTGTCCTTAAGTGCACCATTAACGGGTGTTGCTTGCCCCATTACTGGCCGCATTGTCCATTTCGATGGCATGAATCGCTGTTCAGCGAGCCATTGTCTCTGTTGAATTCCCCCTTTGGGTTCGACTACATACTGGGGCATGTCCGATTGCCCTTGTCTGCCTAGAAAACTGTGTGCCGCGTTAACAATGTTGACTCCCTGGTCATTTGCCGCATTTGAGCCAAGATTTTTGTCATGCGTCATTCTGGTCTCTTCCTCCCCTGAGATAAATGTCTGGGCTATCAGGGTCAAGATCAAGTCTTTGGTCGCAATCAGTTTCCTAAAAACCCCAGCGTGCCCGATGCCCTCAATAAAAAGGCTCGCAGCATCTCCGCTCTGCATGCATCTGGGAACTTACATAGGCTTGCCAGTCACCGGAGATCTGCCAAGAAGTCTGGAACGCTTTGCCCTTCTCGCCGCCGGTGCATGTAAAACCGGTGTCTCGCCATGTGCCTGCTGCTCGCCGGTTTAAGGTGTTCTCCGATCAACTTCCTGAGCTCGTCAAACGTCTTGACCGCCGGCTTCTCTGGCGCTAGAAGGTCCTTCATCAGGGAGTACGTTCTGGATCCACAAACCGTCAGGAGATGAGCCCTGTGTTTGTCGGCCGAATCCTGTCCCAACCATTCCTTAGTGACAAAACTTTGCTGTAGTCTCTCAATAAAGTCGTCCCAATCATCACCAACACAGTACCTCTCTTCTGTGATGCTAGTGGCCATGCTCGCGGGGTTTAAATCCCAGTTTCTCGTCGCCAATGATATGTCCTTACTATACAGTATAAATGCACACGAGGCCCATACTTGAGAGAAGGTCACTCTGTGACCAGTTACCTTTATTACCAAGACCTCAAGTGATGAAGGTGGGTGGAGCTTCCCCTTTTATACCTGAAAGTCCAGGTTAGGAGTGTCTCCCACAAGTTCACCCCCTTGTGGTCAATGTTCTCAAGGTGTACAACTTAGGTCAGCTTATACATGGGTTACAATGATAGTTGAATACATGGCACACAATAATGGTCTCTGGCATGAAATAAGTGCTGAACGGGGTGGGTAGGGGGTCAATATCGGACAGAGAGAAAGAGCAGAGATCCTCTTACTAGGGAAGGTACTCCTGCTCCCCCTGGCACTCAGAAATCTTCCAGAAAATTAAAAAAAATTGAATTTACTTTGACCTTTCTTTGGTCACTCTGCTGCCTCCCACCGTCAGGTGGGCCTCACCTCAAGTTCCCGTCGAAATAGTGCTGTGCGTCGACAATGTCCTCAGACCGAGACATTTACATTTCAATTAGACCTCTGCTTGCCTTAGCGGGAGCCTCGGCCAACTTGCAAGTCACACTGTAATCTGTATTCACTGCTCACAGTGTAGTCTCTACCACCCTGGGGAGACCAAACACAGATTGGGCGACTGTTTTGCTGCACATCTACATCTATCCACAAGTATGATCCTGACTTCAGGCTAATGAAATCCATAAACTACCTCTTTGTGATAGGAGTCAGCATTTCTGATTCTGCTTTAATCTGTTCTTCCCTCCTCCTCCTTCATTTTATCCAGTCCTATATAGAAGTTTTTTTAAGTTCCAATTTCTAGGTTTAATAAAGGGTTCTGCCCAAAACATTAGCTTACCTATTTTCTTTTCCGATGTTGACATACAAGCTTATATTTCCATTATTTCCATTTTTATTGAAAATTCCTCATATTTGCAGTTTTATTTTCCTTCTCATTTGGACAATTTGCCCTGTAATTATCTAGAGGCTGCTAGTCCATCATTAGAAAAAAAAACATTGAGCAGGATATGGCCAATGGAGCTGCTCTCCTGCGTTGGGACATTTTGCTACCCCTGTACATTGTTGGCACCACAAGGAAAACAGGAAAGATGCTTCTAATTCTGAAATTACTGAATTGGATTGTTTTTGTGTATTTATTCATCAAAGTTAACTCAAAATAGCTTATTTTTTGTGGAGGACCGACAAGAAACTCAATTTATGTTTGGCTTCTGTTTTCCAGTTCTGCACTCATCTCTGGTTTTCAGCTGCGTTAAAGAGAGGCAGGTCAACTGAAGGGCAGGGATGGCTACTAGCTGCCAATGTGACCTTAATCTCTCTGTTGGGATTTGAAGAGCCTCTACAAATCTGAATCCTGTAATCTAAATTTAATCAGTCAGCAGGTAGTGCAATTATTAAAATCATAATCAACTTTTCTAGGATTGCTGATATCTGACGCACTACTTCTGTACAATCTCTGAAATTAAATGTGCTGCTCGAGACAATGTGCCTTTTCTTAGTTTCATTATTTGTACTGGTGATTATCTTTCTCTCAAAGGTAATTTATTTTACCTCAGGACACATTCTTGATGACAATACCATTCAAAATAAGCAGACAGATTGGTGTAGAAATCATCAACAGGTCTAGCATATCCATGAATAACATATTCATCTTCTATAAAATAATGGTTTGGGGAATAGGTAAAAATGTCAGGTAAAATAATCCAAAAATTATTGAAGTAAAGATTCAGATTAAAAAGACTTTTGCAGTTTTCCCCCTGGAAACGATTTCTCTGTAAACAACTTAAGAGATAATTTTCAATTACATTGCATTGGGGTGTAAACTGGCAGAGCACAGTGCCCACCTGTTTTGGAACCCGCCTGGTTTTTATCCCCTTCATTTAAATGGGTGAGCAATCTGGTTGCCTCCCAGGTGCTGAAATTGAAAACTGCCCCAACACTTTCCAGGGTATTGTCCTTTTCTTGAGGACCAGTTTTAGTAAAACATTTGGGTTTAATTGGTTCAACTCTTCAGTGCTTTTCTTTTCCATTCCATTCTTATCTTGCCTGTGATCCTGTCAGTATACTGTAATGTTAACTTTCATTCATTCTGGGGGTAGATAAATCAACCAGCAAGAGGCTTGATTCAGACGAGGTGGACACTCTTTGTGGCGCCTTATGCCACCTTGTGGTTCAATTGAAAACTAAAAATGCACCTTGTGCACAATGGCCCAGAATTTGCAGTCCTGATGATGGCGAACTGGCCGCCATTTCGCCTTTGAAAAGGACCACAGCTTCAGGATTTCTGAGGCTGCGGATCCCAGTGGTGGTGTGTGAGCCACACCCGGGGGGAGGAGGGAAAGGAGAGCTCGACCGCGCTCAACTGAGGTGCTGGATCCAACAGATGTGCTTCAGATGATGGAAATGAGTGGGGAGAGCATTGACCTTACACGATCACTCCTGGACACCATCAGTGGGGTCGGTGATGAGGTAACGGGACTGTCGGGAGAAGTAACAGCAATCTCACAAGAAATGGGAACGATGTCCGGGACCATGAGTGAGGGAATATCTCAGTCAGCTGAAACCATGTCAGTGACCATGAGGGAGAGAATGTTGCAAGTAGTTGAGACACTTTTGCTCAACATGAGGAAGTTAATGTTGCAGGTCGCTGAGACACTGTCAGGGCGCACGGGGGACGGCATGTTGGAGTTAGCTGCTGCAATAAGGGAAAGCGCCCATTGACAGAATCAACTGCCACTCCCACTCCAACCCTCAGTCCAGCCTCTGAAGGGCCCTCCACATTGTCTCCTGCACCGCCACCCCCACCGCCACCGCCCCCCCCCCCCAACAGGTGCGCACTACCCGAGATCTTAGAAAAAATAAGCTTGGTACCAAGCCCAGAAACACTGCGCCACCGCCTGCGGGCAGGGATGGTGGAGTCACCAAGAACAAGCACAGCAGGCGGTCTTAGAATAAGGTGGAGAAGAGATGGATGCAGCCGTTCTTTGCTGCTGTTGTTGTTGCTATTGTTGTTACTGTTGTTCTCAACTTAAAAGTTTTTTGTAAGTTATGTAAATTTATAAGTTTAAAAGTTAGTAAGTGATCTTTAAAGTTTTTATGTGATCGTAACTGAAAACTTTAAAGTTTGGTACAAGAATAATTTTATTAAAGTTATGTACAAAGAACTGTTTGTTAAACTTTTGAATAAAATATATTTGACATTAAAACTGAATCATTTACATTATTTGTTCCATTATTAACATAACTTTTGGAACTCAAGAAGAATCATTTACATTATTTGTTCGATTAGTAACACCACTTTTGAAGTAAACAAGAATCATTTCCATCATTTGTTCCATTAGCACAACACAGCATTACGGAACAGGTCCAAACAGTAAACATGGTCCATGTGGAATAGTTGTTGCTGAGCCTTCAGGCAGCAAAGCGTTTACAGATGAGCTGCTGGCGCAAGGCTCGAGCAATCGTTAAAGGGGCACGATGGCCCTTCCTCCACCGCCGTCATGCTCCAGGTTCAGGTAGTCGCATGGCTTCCTCATCCTCATCCTCCTGCTCATCATCTGCATCTTCCTCATCATTATCATCAGCCACTCTCACGCAGGTGGGTCTTCTACTACCAGCTGCTGTTGCCTTATGATGGCTAAGTTACACAGCATGCAGCACACAACAGTGAACTGATCGACAATCTCAGGGGAGTATAGCAAGTAGCCTCCGGAATGGTCAAGGCATCGGAAATGCTGTTTCAAGATGCCAATGGTCCTCTCTATGATGCTGCGCGTCGCAATGTGCGACATGTTGTATACCCGGTCAGCTTCAGTCTGGGTTACGCGTAGTGGCGTCATGAGCCAGGTGGCGAGGCCGTACCCTTTGTCTCCCAGTACTCAGCTCTGCCCTTCTGGCTGCTGCTGAAACATGGCTGATATAACACTCTCGCGTAGGATGAATGCATCATGGGTGCTCCCAGAGTATCTTGCATTGACTGACATGATGCGATGCATGTCGTCACACACGAGCTGTACATTAATGGAGTGGCAGCCTTTTCTGTTCCTGGACATCTTGGAATCCTCCAAAGTGTGTTCACAAGGCAATGTGGGTACAATCAATGCAGCCCCATACCTTTCGGAAGCCAGCAATCCTGGAGAAGCTCACAGCCCTGTCACACATTGCCTAGGCAGTTATGGAGAACTTTATGTAGTCATTACTCCGGACATATAGTGCAGCTGTCACCTGCCGAATGCAAACATGTGTTGCATGTTGAGAAATGGCACACACATCCCCAGTTGTAGCTTGAAACAATCCGGAGGCAGGGAATGAAAGTGCAGTTGTAACCTTCACTTCAACTGACAAAGCAGTACTCCAAATGCTTCTAGGTTACAGGTCTGCTTTCACCAACTCACAGATCTCAGTTACAACTTATTTGTGGAAACACAGCCTTCTGACACAGTCTGCATCACTCAGGTGCAGGTACGAATGCCTGCATCGATATACCTGAGGTGGGTAAGGCCTCCTGCCCAGCACCCTATGGGCTCTGAGGTTCCTCATGCGATGCCGTTGAATCATTTGTCTCCTCCGTAGCACCAAGAAGGGGAAGTCATGTTTGACAAATTTGCTGGAATTCTTTGAGGATGTAACAAACAGGGTGGATAAAGGGGAACCAGTGGATGTGGTGTATTTGGACTTCCAGAAGGCATTTGACAAGATGCCATACATAAAGTTACTCCACAAGATAAAAGTTCACGGGGTTGGGAGTAATATATTAGCATGGATAGAAGATTGGCTGACAAACAGAAAACAGAGTCGGGATGAATGGTTTATTCTCTGGTTGGCAATCAGTAACAAGTGAGGTGCCGCAGAGATCAGTGCTGGGACCCCAACTATTTACAATCTATATTAACGACTCGGAAGAGGGGACCGAGTGTAATGTAGACAAGTTTGCTGACAATACAAAAATGGGAGGAAGGGTAATGTATGAGGAGGACACAAAGAGGCTGCAGGAGGACATAGACAGGCTCACTGAGTGGCCAAGAATTTGGCAGATGGAGTATAATGTTGGTAAATGTGAGATCATGCACTGGCAGAAAGAAAATCAAAGAGCAAGTTATTATTTAAATGGAGAAAGATTGCAAAGTGCCGCAGTACAGCAGGACCTGGGGGTACTTGTGCATGAAACACAAAAGGATAACATGCAGGTACAGCAAGTGATCAGGAAGGCCAGTGGAATCTTGGCCTTTATTGCAAAGGGGATGGAGTATAAAAACATGGAAGTCTTGTTACAGCTATACAGGGTATTGGTGAGGCCACACCTGGAATACTGTGTGCAGTTTTGGTTTCAATATTTCCGAAAGGATATACTTGATGTGGAGGCAGATCAGAGAAGGTTCATTAGGTTGATCCTGGGGATGAGTGGGTTGACTTATGAGGAAAGGTTGAGTAGATTGGGCCTCTACTCATTGGAATTCAGAAGAATGAGAGGTGATCTTATCAAAACATATAAGATTATGAGGGGGCTTGACAAGATGGATGCAGAGAGGATGTTTCCACTGGTGGGGGAGACTAGAACTAGAGGGCATGATCTTAGGATCAGGGGTCGCACATTTAGAACTGAGATGAGGAGAAATTTCTTCTGAGGGTTGTGGATCTGTGGAATTCGCTGCCTCAGAGAGCTGTGGAAGCTGGGACATTAAATAAATTTAAGATAGAAATAGACAGTTTCTTAAATGAGGAGAGGATAAAGGATTATGGGGAGCGGGCAGGGAAGTGGAGCTGAGTCCATGATCAGATCAGCCATGATCTTATTGAATGGCGGAGCAGGCTCGAGGGGCCTTAAGGCCTACTCCTGGTCCTATTTCTTATGTTCTTACGTAAGATGCAGAAGGCTCGCACAAGGTATGGCATTGTCAGTATTGTCCCATGGTTAAATCTTACCTTTGCAAGAAGCTCAAAACTGCAGACAGGTTCTTGTTGTCTCTCCCCAAGGTCTGTATGGACCACACCCAGGTTTCAGCAGTCTTGTGACTACCGCCCAACCCCCGCCTGGGCTCATTTGCTACCTAGCGCAGTCTTCAGATTGCCACCTCCCCTCGCACTCCACCCCCCCCCCCCCCCCACCACAGGGCACGGGGCCGATTCTGCCGCCTGACGCTGCGACCCTCTAGGCCTGTTTGAAGACATTCGGTGGGTAAAAAAACAATGAAAACTTCAGAATTCCATGAAACTGCCATGTACTCCGTTGAAAGATGAACAAAATGTCATCTTTATTATGGATATTAAAAGTGTTCTTGACTCCCTCCAAGAACTTAGATGAAAAACAATGGAGTCTTTCAGCGCGATTTCTCAATGTGCGCTGCTTTCTGCTGACTCACCAGAAGGTTTTTCGGGAGTGGCCAGATACGCCGACCAAGCAGAAATTTTTTTTAGGCCAAACTATGAAAATCATCAAAATTGGCGCAGACATGAGGGAGCACCCCGGTGACATAAAAAAAAAACTAACGTAAAAAAATCATAACCATCTCAGTTACACCACCGCAGATCCTTGGAGGAAACTTTGATTTAAATACCTACGCCAAAAAAAACACCACAAATGACCCGGCAAAATTGAGCTCTGTATAAGTAAATGGAGCATTTTGTTAAAGTTGCGTGCAGCATCAACTGCAGTGTAAGCATAAAAGGCCAGTGATAACACATCTGCTGTTCAGATAGTTCCAGACCCCCACCCTGTTTTGTGAGTTGTCAAGAAAATGGCACCATCAATGTGGTTTGCAAACTGTGTCATGTAAATCCAGATCGTAACCATCCACCGGTTGACAAGCTCTGTGTGAACTTTCTTTTGTTTTAAATTTGCAGAATCTCAATTAGTGTGATCATTGCTAGGTGTGTATGGGCTTGTACCTCTTTTTTTGAGAGGACAGGTGGACAGCCTGCACCACACTCTGTCTATGTCCCCTATGGCTGGCCAACAAGTCGCACAAGGTATTGTTCAAGTAGGAAATCCCTGTCCGATTTCCCCATGCTGGACAGAAAGACATGGCCAACATTACAAGCCTCCCCTCAGATCAGGAACTGAGTGGAGTGGGGATTGAAGTTGCGACTTGCCTTTCTGTGCGTCGTGCTCCTGTGATACTGCTCTTTCCGCGAAAGATTCATCAAGACCGGTTCACATACTGCTCAACAGGTGCAAACTAACTCAGCAATGGAGAATCATGTTCTGTGATTACTATTTGTGTCATTTTGGGAAGGAAGCTGAATTGAAGATTCATTGAAGATAATAGGCATAATTTCCTTGATGGGAAACATAAGACAAGCAGGAACATCACCTGCAGAACTAGGAAGTAACAAGGACAAAATCATGAATTAAAGGACTGTATTTTTAGAAGGGTTAACTGTTATGTATGGAAAAAAAGGCAGACTGAACACTGTGAGCTCAAAGTAAAGTTATTGCAGGTCTCTGGAGTGCCTCTCCAACCTATGAGGCCTCCTTAAATACCTGTGCTCCCAAGGGATTATAGGATCCGTTGGGACTCCAGCGGATGAGCCCTCTGGTGGCTGTACAGAGTAAATACAAGTTTACAAATATAACACTCCCCCCACCAAAGTCAATAGTGTAACTATTTACAATGTGAGTCGATCTGGGGCCCTTCTTGCCCTGGTTGATCGTCTCGGTGTGAAAGCTGGTACTGTTGAATCATTTGTTGGGCCCTCACTGGGCTGCTGTGCAGCTGGCCTTGCTGGACTGCCTGGTGTGTTGGGCCCTGCTGGGCTGCTGTGGATGATGGATTCTGCTTCGTGGTCAACCGTGGTGCCGGTTGCCACCGGTGTGTATGTTGGGGGATCAAAAAAGGTAGGGTCCAAGGTGGGTTGCTCAGGATAGTCCGTGAATCTGAGTTAGATTTGGTCCAAGTGTTTCCAGTGAATGAGTCCATTTGAAAGTTTGACCAGAAACACCCTGCTCCCCTCTTTGGCCACGACAGTGCCGGGAAGCCACTTGGGACCTTGTCCATAATTCAATACAAATACAGGATCATTGATTTCAATCACACATGACACATTTGCGCTATCTTGGTATGTACTTTGTTGAAGCCGCCTGCTCTCTACCTGTTCATGTAGATCAGGGTGAACGAACAAGAGCCTTGTCTTAAGTGCTCTTTTCATGAGCAGTTCAGCAGGTGGGATCCCAGTGAGTGAGTGGGACCTGTGTGGTAGCTAAGCAGGACTTGGGATAGGCGAGTCTGCAGTGAGCCTTCAGTTACCCTCTTGAAGCCTTGCTTGATGGTTTGCACTGCTCTCTCTGCCTGACCATTGGACGCTGGTTTAAACGGGGCAGATGTGAAATGTTTGATCCTGTTATGGGTCATGAATTCTTTGAACTCAGCACTGGTAAAACATGGCAGGTTGTCGTTCACCAGGACATCGGGTAAGCCGTGTGTGGCAAACATGGCCCGCAAGCTTTCAGTAGTGGCAGCGGACGTGCTAGCCGACATTATCTCACATTCAATCCACTTGGGAGTACGCATCTACAACCACAAGGAACATTTTATCCAAGAACGGACCTGCATAGTCGACATGTACCCGAGACCATGGTTTGGAGGGCCAAGACCATAAACTTAGCGCCGCCTCCCTGGATACAGTGCTTAACTGCGAGCATGTATTACATCATCGGGAACATTCCTCCCACATCTAACCTGTCCAGTCCCGTCAGAATCTTGTTAGTTTCTAAAAGATCCCCTCTCATCCTTCGAAACTCCAGGTATAAAGGTTGATCCAGTCTCTCCACATATGTCAGTCCCGCCATCCCAGGGATCAGTCTGATGAGCCTTCGCTGCACTCCCTCAATAGCAAGAACGTCCTTCCTCAGATTAGGAGACCAAAACTGAACACAATATTCCAGGTGAGGCCTCACCAAGTCCCAGTACAACTGCAGTAAGACCTCCCTGCTCCTATACTCAAATCCCCTAGCTATGAAGGCCAACATACCATTTGCCTTCTTCACCGCCTGCTGTACCTGCATGTCAACTTTCAATGACTGATGAACCATGACACCCAGGTCTCGTTGCACCTCCCCCTTTCATAATCTGCCACCATTCAGATAATATTCTGCTCTCATGTTTTTGCCCCTAAAGTGGATAACCTCACATTATACTGCATCTGCCATGCATTTGCCCACTCACCAAACCTGTCCAAGTCACCCTGCAGCCTTTTAGTGTCCTCCTCATAGCTCACACCGCCACCCAGTTTAGTGTCATCTGCAAACTTGGAGATATTACACTCAATTCCTTCATCGAAGTCATTAATGTACATTGTAAAGAGCTGGGGTCCCAGCACCGAGCCCTGCGGCATTCCACTAGTCGGCCTGCCATTCTGAAAAGGACCTGTTTACGCCGACTCTCTTCTTTCTGTCTGCCAACCAGTTCTCTATCCACGTCAGTACATTACCCCCAATACCATGTGCTTTAATTTTGCACACCAATCTCTTGTGTGGGACCTTGTCAAAAGCCTTTTGAAAGTCCAAATACACCACATCCACTGGTTCTCCCTTGTCCACTCTACTAGTTACATCCTCAAATAATTCCAGAAGATTAGTCAAGCATGATTTCCCTTTCATAAATCCATGCTGACTTGGACCGATCCTGTCACTGCTTTCCAAATGCACTGCTATTTCATCTTTAATAATTGATTCCAACATTTTCCCCACTTCTGATGTCAGGCTAACCGGTCTATAATTACTCGTTTTCTCTCTCCCTCCCTTTTTAAACAGTGGTGTTACATTAGCTACCCTCCAGTCCATAGGAATTGATCTAGAGTCGATAGACTGTTGGAAAATGATCACCAATGCATCCACTATTTCTATGGCCACTTCCTTAAGTACTCTGGGATGCAGACTATCAGACCCCGGGGATTTATCGGCCTTCAATCCCATCAATTTCCCTAACACAATTTCCCACTTTATAACTGTATCCTTCAGTTCCTCCTTCTCACGAAACCCTCGATCCCCTAGTATTTCCGGAAGGTTATTTGTGTCTTCCTTCGTGAAAACAGAACCGAAGTATTTGTTTAACTGGTCCACCATTTCTTTGTTCCCCATGATAAATTCACCTGAATCTGACTGCAAGGGACCTACGTTTGTTTTCACTAATCTTTTGCTCTTCACATATCTATCGAAGGTTTTGCAGTCAGTTTTTATGTTCCCAGCAAGCTTCCTCTCATACTCTATTTTCCCCCTCCTAATTAAACCTTTTGACCTCCTCTGCTGTATTACAGAATTCTCCCAGTCCTCAGGTTTGCTGCTTTTTCTGGCCAATTTATATGCCTATTCATTGGATTTAACACTATCCTTAATTTCCCTTGTTAGCCACGGTTGAACCATCTTCCCCGTTTTATTTTTACTCAAGGCAGGGATGTACAATTGTTGAAGTTAATCCATGTGATCGTTAAATGTTTGCCATTGCCTATCCACCATCAACCCTTTAAGTATCACTTGCCAGTCGATTTTAGCCAAATCTCGTCTCATGCCATCGAAGTTACCTTTCCCCAAGTTCAGGACCCTAGTCTCTGAATTAACTGTGTCACTCTCCACCTTAATAAAGAATTCTACTATATTATGGTAACTCTTCTCCAAGGGGCCTCGCACATTTCACCTTTGTGCCACTGGAATCGCTTTATCTCTTCCTACATTTCCACTCGGATACTGGAGCAGCTCGCGTGAAGCACACAGCTTTTGACGAGGGGTAATAAGGCGTCCGGCTTGTCCAGGTTTTGATCTGCCGGGCAGTGACGGGTGATTGCTCACTCTCAAATGCTTCCATAACCATGACTAAATTTGCAGGCTGCCTCATTTCCACCCACATGGTGGGCAATGGCAGCCGACTGAGAGCATCGCGCAGTTTTCTGTCCCTGGCCTGTGGCGGATGGCATAGTTGAATGCTGACAACGTGAGCGTCTATCTCTGGCTGCGGGCCGATGCGCTGGTATTTATCCCTTTACTCTTGGAAAACAGGGATATGAGTGGCTTATGGTCAGTTTCCAATTCGAATTTTAGCCCAAACAGATATTAGAACTCAGCAGAGGAGGATAAAGGGTTTGATTAGAGCAGTGAAAATAGAGTACGAGAGGAAGCTTGCAGGAACATTAAGGCGGATTGCAAAAGCTTCTATAGATATGTAAAGAGAAAAAGGTTAGTAAAGACAAACGTAGGTCCCCTGCAGTAAGAATCAGGGGAAGTCATAACGGGGAACAAAGAAATGGCAGACCAATTGAACAAGTACTTTGGTGCGGTATTCACTAAGGAGGACACAAACAATCTTCCGGATATAAAACGGGTCAGAGGGTCTAGTAAGAAGGAGGAACTGAGGGAAATCCTTATTCGTCGGGAAATTGTGTTGGGGAAATTAATGGGATTGAAGGCAGATAAATCCCCAGGGTCTGATGGACTGCATCCCAGAGTACTTAAGGAGGTGGCCTTGGAAATAGCGGATGCATTAACAGTCATTTTCCAACATTCCATAGACTCTGGATCAATTCCTATGGAGTGGAGGTTAGCCAATGTAACCCCACTTTTTAAAAAAGGAGGGAGAGAGAAAACAGTGAATTATAGACCGGTCAGCCTGACATTGGTAGTGGGTAAAATGATGGAATCAATTATTAAGGATGTCATAGCAGCGCATTTGGAAAGAGGTGAAATGATAGGTCCAAGTCAGCATGGATTTGTGAAAGGGAAATCATGCTTGACAAATCTTCTGGAATTTTTTGAGGATGTTTCCAGTAGAGTGGACAAGGGAGAACCAGTTGATGTGGTGTATTTGGACTTTCAGAAGGCTTTCAACAAGGTCCCACACAAGAGATTAATGTGCAAAGTTAAAGCACATGGGATTAGGGGTAGTGTGCTGACGTGGATTGAGAACTGGTTGGCAGATAGGAAACAAAGAGTAGGAGTAAATGGGTACTTTTCAGAATGGCAGGCAGTGACTAGTGGGGTACCGCAAGGTTCTGTGCTGGGACCCCAGCTGTTACATTGTACATTAATGATTTACACAAAGGGATTAAATATAGTATCTCCAAATTTGCGGATGACACTAAGTTGGGTGGCAGTGTGAGCTGCGAGGAGGATGCTATGAGGCTGCAGAATGACTTGGATAGGTTAGGTGAGTGGGCAAATGCATGGCAGATAAAGTATAATGTGGATAAATGTTAGGTTATCCACTTAGGTGGTAAAAACAGAGAGACAGACTATTATCTGAATGGTGACAGATTAGGAAAAGGGGAGGTGCAACGAGACCTGGGTGTCATGGTACATCAGTGATTGAAGGTTGGCATGCAGGTACAGCAGGCGGTTAAGAAAGCAAATGGCATGTTGGCTTCATAGCGAGGGGATTTGAGTACAGGGGCAGGGAGGTGTTGCTACAGTTGTACAGGGCCTTGGTGAGGCCACACCTGGAGTATTGTGTACAGTTTTGGTCTCCTAACTTGAGGAAGTACATTCTTGCTATTGAGAGAGTGCAGCGAAGGTTCACCAGACTGATTCCCGGGATGGCGGGACTGACATATCAAGAAAGACTGGATCAACTGGGCTTGTATTCACTGGAGTTCAGAAGAATGAGAGGGGATCTCATAGAAACGTTTAAAATTCTGACAGGTTTAGACAGGTTAGATGCAGGAAGAATGTTCCCAATGTTGGGGAAGTACAGAACCAGGGGTCACAGTCTAAGGATAAGGGGTAAGCCATTTAGGACCGAGATGAGGAGAAACTTCTTCACCAAGAGAGTGGTGAACCTGTGGAATTCTCTACCACAGGAAGCTGTTGAGGCCGATTCACTAAATATATTCAAAAAGGAGTTAGATGTAGTCCTTACTACTCGGGGGATCAAGGAGTATGGTGAGAAAGCAGGAATGGGGTACTGAAGTTGCATGTTCAGCCATGAACTCATTGAATGGCGGTGCAGGCTCGAAGGGCCGAATGGCCTACTCCTGCACCTAATTTCTATGTTTCTATGATGCATTTTCTTTACCCCATAGACACACTCTAATGCATCTTTCTCAATCATGCTGTAGGCTTTCTCAGCCTTAGACAGACTCCTGGATGCATAAGCAACCGGTTGCAGTTTCCCGAAATCATTAGCTTGTTGCAATACACACCCGACGCCATATGATGACGCATCACATGCTAGTACCAAACGCTTACATGGATCATACAACACAAGCAATTTGTTTGAGCATAACAATTTTCTCGCTTTTACAAAGGCATTTTCTTGGCTTTTGCTTCAAACCTATCCGTCCCCTTTCCTAGTAAGACATGCAGTGGTTCTAACAGTGTGCTGAGACCCTGTAAGAAGTTACCAAAGTATTTCAGGAGTCACAGAAACGACCGCAGCTCCGTCACGTTCTGTGGCCTTGGTGCATCCTCGATTGCCTCCGTCTTCGCGTTGGTGGGCCTGATACCGTCCGCCGCAATCCTCCTTCCCAAGAACTCCACTTCAGGCACCAGGAAAACGCACTTCGAGCATTTTAACCTGAGCCCCACGCGGTTGAGTCGACTAAGAACCTCCTCCACGTTCTGCAGATGCTCGACTGTGTTCCGACCTGTGACCAAGATGTCGTCCTGGAAGGCCACGGTGTGCGGGACTGACTTCAGTAAGCTATGCATGTTTCTCTGGAATATCGCCGCCGCTGATCGAATTCCAAATGGGCATATGTTATAAATAAAAAGACCTTTTTGCGTGTTGATGCAGGTGAGGCTCTTCGATGATTCCTCCAGTTCCTGCGTCATGTAGGCTGAAGTCTGATCCAGCTTCGTGAACGTCTTTCCTTCCGCCAGCTCTGCAAAGAGGTCGATGGCCTTTGGTAGTGGGTATTGGTCCTGCAGGGAGAAACGATTGATAGTTACTTTGTAATCGCTACAGATTCTGTCTCCTTTGAGGAATGGAACGATCGGGCTGGCCCACTCATTGAACTTGGTGAAATGATGACCTCTCGTTGCAGCTGGTCTAGCTTAATCTCTATCTTTTCTCTCATCATGTACGGGACTGCTCTCGCCTTGTGATGGATGGGTCGCACCCCCGGAATTAGGTGGATCTTCACTTTTGCTCCTTGGAATTTCCCAATGCCTGGTTCGAACAGCGAAGGGAATTTGTTTAAGACCTGGGCACACGAAGTGTTGTCAGCAAGCGATAGCGCTCGGACGTCATCCCAGTTCCAGCGTATTTGTCCCAGCCAGCTCCTGCCAAGCAGCGTGGGACCATCGCCCGGTACCACCCAGAGTGGTAGCTTGTGCACCGCACCATTGTAGGAGACCTTTACGGTAGCACTGCCGATTACGGGAATCAGTTCTTTCATGTAAGTTCTTAGTTTCGTACGAATTGGACTGAAGAATGGCCTTGAGGCCTTGTTGCACCACAATCTTTTGAAAGTCTTTTTGCCCATAATGGACTGGCTCTCACCCGTGTCCAGTTCCATTGACACCGGGATTCCATTTAGTTCAATATTCAGCATTATCGGGGGACAATTCATGGTGAATGTGTGCACCCCATATACCTCTGCTTCCTTGGTCTGAGGCTCTGGTTCATCGTGATCCTTCGTGGATCTGTCCTCCTCTGCAACATGGTGGTTTTCAGGTTCAACAGATTAGCAGCTCGCCTGCACATACATTGTTCCACAGCCCTTGCAAATATACCCTTTGAATCGGCATGAATGGAAACGATGATCACCCCAGCAGCGCCAACAAGATGTTAATGGCCTTGCATTCATCACCCTTGATGATGGACTCTGAGACATCTGCGGACGTGCAGCTGCAGACATGTGTGACCTGCTTTGTACATTGCGATTCGAAAACAACATCACTTTGTTCACAGTACTTGTAGCAGCTCTTGCTGAGAAATTTGCTTAGTATTGTCACTGGTGGCAATGAACGCCTCAGCTATCGCTGTGGCCTTACTCAAGGTTGGGGTCTCTACAGTCAAAAGTTTGTGAAGTATGGTTTTGTGGCCAATGCCAAGTAGGAAAAAGTCTCCGAGCATGTGCTCCAAATGTCCTTCAAATTCCGCAATGTCCTGCAAGGCGTCTTAGCTCGGCGACATAACTCGCCACTTCCTGGCCTTCAGACCTTTTGTCGGTGCAGAATTGGTACCTCGCCATCAGAACGCTTTCCTTCGGGTTCAAATGCTCTCGGACCAGTGTGCACAAATCATCGTATGATTTCTCCGAGGGTTTCGCTGGAGTGAGCAGATTCTTCATGAGGCCATACGTTGGTGCCCCACAGACTGTGAGGAGGATTGCCCTTCGTTTGGCAGCGTTCTCTTCCCCATCTAGCACATTGGCCACAAAGTATTGGTTGAGTCGCTCCACAAAAGTTTCCCAATCATCTCCCTCCGAGAATTTCTCCAGGATGCCCATTGTTCTCTGCATCTTTGGGTTCGCTATCTGTATCTTGTCGCCAGATGTTATGTATGGAGAAAGAGTCAGACTGAACAGTGTGAGCTCAAAGTAAAATGTGACCGTAGTCTTTTATTGCAGGTCTCCAGAGTGCCACTCCAATCTGTGAGGCCTCCTTAAATACCTGTGCTCCCAAGGGATTATGGGATCGCTTGGACTCCAGGAGAAGAGCTCTCTGATGGCTGTACAGAGTAAATACAAGTTTACATATATAACATTAACTATTCTAACTCACTAAAGACACAGAATATTTTTCCCTTGCTGGGAAAATCAGAGTAATTTCAGATAATACAACATCTCCCATGGACTGGGGAATGAAGGACACTTATGTGCAGAAGTTGTGAAAAAGTTATGATTGTGCATTTGTGGAAGACAGCGAAATATTGCAATTATATAAATATGTACCCCCACTCAAGGCACAAAAACCCCCAAGCAGACACTGAGCAATGACACAAGACATCTCAACCAAAGATCTTGCTGAAGCTTTGAAACTCTTCGAATGGAGCAGAAGGCAAGCCTCAAACGAAAGGACTACGGAGGGGGAGTTGTTGGAATTATTAAAAGATGGGATGGTTAAATGGTTGAGCAAGTGTACTGATTTTTTTTCCTGAAACCCATTGATTGGTAATACATTTCTTTTGTTGCTAATTTTATTCTTCGTGGTATCTTGAGATATGGGAAGCAAGTGGCAAACCAATCTAGCAGCTCAAATGAAAGATTCTTTTTTAATGAATGGCAATTTTTTTCAAAGCTGATGAAACAATAAGTATTTTTGATTGGTTGCTTCTAGTGAGGAAATCTGAACCAATTAGCTTGCTTCACACTCGACAGACATGCCCAACGCAAAACTTTTAGCTACACTGATAGATAGTTGTGTATAATTTCTAATTAAAACAAAGACAATAAAATATTAGTAACCAAAATATGTGCATGATAAAAATAACCGATGTGTTCTGAAAAGCACCAAGTGCTGCCTCATGTTATTTATTTTGAAACAATTGAAGTAATGCTAAATTTCCCTGCACTTGGCAGGAATCGGCAGTTCGTTGATCTGAGAATAGTTAGATGCTGTTGATCAAAACAAAACAGACAAACAAAGTAAAAAGTATAACCTGACATTTGTCAGACCTTACCTCAGTAGCCTCAGTTCAGCTAATAGGGTAGGATTCTGCTGCGCTTTTTCTGGGGTTGGTTGTGAGGCCTGCTCATGTTCTAATCTGAGACGTTGGATTTCTTGAAGGATCTCCCTGAAAACAAGACCAGCAAGATGGGAGAGTGACTCTGAAAGATATGGCGACAATTCCACAGATGACTGTGCAAGTAACACAACAATGCCTTGTAATTCACCCAAGTGGAGCCGAGGATAGAGACGGCCCACAGAGGGTCGAAGACCTGCAAAGAAAAATCATCAGGCAAAAAAACCCATCAGAAGACCTTCAGGGGACCCCCACTGAGGTAAGTCGTTGTGGAAAAAAAAATGTTTACTAACCTTTTTTTCAGGATCTTCATACCTACCGTCGGGGACAGACCAGCCTCCAGGCAGCGGTCCTTCCCCATTCTGGCGCCGACTCCCGCCCGCACCAATCTGGCATCTCGGCGGGCGGGCGGGAGGTCAGCTGCGCCACTTTTGGCCGTCCGCTGACGATTCTCAGCGGCTCTCCCCTCCCGCCCGCTCCAGCCCACATCGAAAGAGGCACTGGGCAGATCTTAGAAACATAGAAACATAGAAACTAGGTGCAGGAGTAGGCCATTCGGCCCTTTGAGCCTGTACCACCATTCAATAAGATCATGGCTGATCATTCCTTCAGTACCCCTTTCCTGCTTTCTCTCCATACCCTTTGATCCCTTTAGCCATAAGGGCCATATCAAACTCCCTCTTGAATATATCCAATGAACTGGCATCAACAACTCTCTGCGGCAGGGAATTCCACAGGTTAACAACTCTCTGAGTGAAGAAGCTTCTCCTCATCTCAGTCCTAAATGGCCTGCCCCTTATCCTAAGACTGTGTCCCCTGGCTCTGGACTTCCCCAACATCGGGAACATTCTTCCCGCATCTAACCTGTCCAGTCCCGTCAGAATCTTATATGCTTCTATGAGATCCCCTCTCATCCTTCTAAACTCCAGTGTATAAAGGCCCAGTTGATCCAGTCTCTCCTCATATGTCAGTCCAGCCATCCCTGGAATCAGTCTGGTGAACCTTCGCTGCACTCCCTCAATAGAAAGAACATCCTTCCTCAGATTAGTAGACCAAAACTGAACACAATATTCCAGGTGGGGCCTCACCAAGGCCCTGTACAACTGCAGCAAGACTTCCCTGCTCCTTTACTCAAATCCCCTTGCAATGAAGGCCAACATACCATTTGCCTTCTTCACTGCCTGGTGTACCTGCATGCCAACTTTCAAGGACTGATGAACCATGACACCCAGGTCTCGCTGCACCTCCCCTTTTCCTAATCTGCCGCCATTCAGATAATATTCTGCCTTCGTGTTTTTGCCCCCAAAGTGGATTACCTCACATTTATCCACATTATACTGCATCTGTCATGTATTTGCCCATTCACCTAACCTGTCCAAGTCACCCTGCAGCCTCTTAGCGTCTCCCTCACAGCTCATACCACCACCCAGTTTCGTGTCATCTACAAACTTGGAGATATTACACTCAATTCCATCATCTAAATCATTAATATATATTGTAAAGAGCTGGGGTCCCAGCACTGAGCCCTGCGGCACGCCACTAGTCACTGCCTGCCATTCTGAACAGGACCCGTTTATCCTGACTCTCTGCTTCCTGTCTGCCAGCCAGTATTCTATCCACGTCAGTACATTACCCCCAATACCATGTGCTTTGATTTTGCACACCAATCTCTTGTGTGGGACCTTGTCAAAAGCCTTTTGAAAGCCCAAATACACCACATCCACTGGTTCTCCCTTGTCCACTCTATTAGTTACATCCTCAAAAAATTCCAGAAGATTTGTCAAGCATGATTTCCCTTTCATAAATCCATGCTGAATTGGACCAATCTTATCACTGCTTTCCAAATGCGCTGCTATTTCATCCTTAATGATAGATTCCAACATTTTCACCATTACTGATGTCAGGCTAACCGGTCAATAATTACCCGTTTTCTCTCTCCCTTCTTTTTTAAAAAGTGGTGTTACATTTGCAACCCTCCAGTCCATAGGAACTGATCCAGAGTCGATAGACTGTTGGAAAATTATCACCAATGCATCCACTATTTCTAGGGCCACTTCCTTAAGTACTCTGGGATGCAGACTATCAGGCTATGGGGATTTTTCGGCCTTCAATCCTGTCAATTTCCCTTACACAATTTCCCGCCTAATAAGGATATCCTTCAGTTCCCCCAGCTCGCTAGACCCCCGGTCCCCTAGTATATCCGGAGGGTTATTTGTGTCTTCCTTTGTGAAGACAGAACCAAAGTACTTGTTCAATTGGTCTGCCATTTCTTTGTTCCCCATTATAAATTCACCCGAATCCGACTGCAAGGGACCTACGTTTGTCTTCACTAATCTTTTTCTCTTCACATATCTATAGAAGCTTTTGCAGTCAGTTTTTATGTTTCCGGCAAGCTTCCTCTCGTACTCTATTTTCCCCTTCTTAATTAAACCCTTTGTCCTCCTCTGCTGAATTCTAAATTTCTCCCAGTCCTCCGGTTTGCTGCTTTTTCTGGCTAATTTGTATGCCTCTTCCTTGGATTTAAAACTAGCCTTAATTTCTCTTGTTAGCCACGGTTGAACCACCTTCTCTGTTTTATTTTTACTCCAGACAGGGATGTACAATTGTTGAAGTTTGTCCATATGATCTTTAAAAGTTTGCCATTGCCTATCCACCATCAACCCTTTAAGTATCATTTGCCAGTCTAATCTAGCCAATTCGCGCCTCATACCATCAAAGCCACCTTTCCTTAAGTTCAGGACCCTAGTTTCTGAATTAACTTTGTCACTCTCAATCGTAATAAAGAATTCTACCATATTATGGTCACTCTTCCCTAAGGGCCTCGCACAACAAGATTGTTCATTAGTCCCTTCTCATTACACATCACCCAGTCTAGAATGGCCAGCTCTCTAGTTGGTTCCTCGACATATTGGTCTAGAAAACCCTCCCTAATACACTCCAGGAAATTCTCCTCCACCGCATTGCTACCAGTTAGGTTAGCCCAATCAATATGCAGATTAAAGTCGCCCATGATTACTGCTGTACCTCTATTGCACACATCCCTTATTTCTTCTTTGAGTCTGTCCCCAACCTCACTACTACTATTTGGTGGCCTGTACACCACTCCCACTAGTGTTTTCTGCAATTTCCTCACCTACATCCTTTGAAACCCTGGGATGGAAACCATTAGGTTTTGGGGATTTGTCAGTCTTCCGTGTCATTATATTTTCTAATACTATTTCCTTTCTTACATTAACTTTAGTGAGTTCCAGTCCTTCTTTCATTATTAGTTTCTCTGGAATGTCAGGTATATTATCCTCTTCCTCTACTGTGAAGATTAACACAAAGTAATTATTTAACCATTCTGCAATTTCCTTATTTCCACTTGCAATATTATCTGCATCTGTTTTTAAATGGCCCACCTTATCCTTGATTACTCTTTTTCTTCCGATACAATAGTAAAAAAATGTTTTGTGTTAATCTTGATATCCCTTGCAAGTTTCGATTCGTATTCTCTTTTGCTGCTCTTATTATCTTTTTTTGTCTACTGAAATTGCAGATGCTTTAGCAATAATAGATTCAGGAATTGTTCCTTTAGATTGGAAAATTGCAAACGTAACTCCATGATTTAAGAAAGGTGCCAGAGAGAAACCAGGAAATTATAGACCTGTTAGTCTAACATCTGTTAGGGGAAGTTATTGGCATCTATAATTAAGGACAGATTGACTGAGCAGTTAGAGAAATCTGAGCTGATTAGAAAGAGCCAACATGGATTTGTAAAGGGTAGGTCATGTCTAACGAACCTAATTTAATTTTTTGAGGAAGTAACTAAAGTAGTAGACAGGAATGTCAATGGATATAGTTTATATGGACTTCCAGAAGCTATTTAAAGAATCGGAGTAGGAGATTGTTTTATAAACTTAGCCAGTGATACAAAGCACTGCTAGAATCAGAGTTCCTGCGGTGTCACTGCTATATGATTTTAATGTGATTTTGCTTACCTGTTTTTGTTTTCCAGTTCTGCAATTAGCTGTCGCTGCTGCTTGTTGGCATCGAAGTTGAAAGCCATTTCTGATGTTGAACGCTGCTAAAATAATAAATAAAACATTTTAACAACCACATAATCAGCAGTTAATTTTATTATATTTTCCTGCCTTTCTCTCACCTCAATGCAATGTTCTACTTCGGCTGTCTCGATTGGGCCAATACTTGGTTCTGAGGTACATGATGCCAATGCCACTCTTTAGCTGAGCTGACAGATGATGTGAGATTCCTAGGACTTGTTTTCTCCCTCTTAGATAGTCTTCAGCAGCTTAGGGCACAATTAATGTTAACTGCTGGGTGTCGCCACCATGAAACAACAACAGGTTAGTATTGTTTCTCATTTCTCTGACTTGAGATCTGATGAAGGTTCTCTACGCCAGATGTTAACCCATTTTTTTCTATTTTCACATATAAACAAGGCTTCTGTGCATACTTATTTCAGATTTCTATTTTTCCCCCTTTTACCTTTAGTTGACTGGTGGTTTGTCTCATAGTAACATAGAAAATAGGTGCAGGAGTAGGCCATTTGGCCCTTCGAGCCTGCACCACCATTCAATATGATCATGGCTGATCATGCAACTTCAGTACCCCATTCCTGCTTTCCCTCCATACCCCTTGATCCCGTTAGCCGTAAAGGTCACATCTAACTCCCCTTTGAATATATCTAATGGGCCAGCAGAAAAATAGTGCAGTTTATCACACACACTGTTGGCCAGGCTATGATAAAGGATGGAATCACTGCAATAGTAGGAAACGATATTGGCTCAAATGATAAGGGTATTGAAACAGTTTGGGTGGAGATAAGGAACAATAAGGGGAAAAAGTCACTGGTGGGTGTAGTCTATAGGCCCCCTCTGTTGGTCGGAGCATAACCCAGGAAATAGTGGGGGCTTGTAAAAAGGGAACAGCAATAATCATGGGTGATTTTAACCTCCATATTGATTGGACAAATCAAATTGGTCAGGGTAGCCTTGAGGAGGAGTTCATAGAGTGCGTAAGGAAAGGGTTCCTTGAGCAGTATGTAACGGAACCAACCGGAGGCAGGCTATCTTAGATCTGGTCCTGTGTAATGAGACAGAATTAATAAACAATCCCCTCGTAAAGGATCCCCTCGGAATGAGTGATCATAGCATGATTGAATTTAAAATTCAGATGGAGGGTGAGAAAGTTGGATCTCTAACCAGCATACTAAGCTTAAATAAAGGAGACTATGAAGGTATGAGGGCAGAGTTGGCTAAAGTGGACTGGGAAAATAGATTAAAGAGTAGGACGGTTGATGAACAGTGGTGTACATTTGAGGAGATATTTCACAACTCTCAGGAAAAATATATTCCAGTGAGGAGGAAAGGGTGTAAGAGAAAGATAGCCATCTGTGGCTAACTAAAGAAATAAAGGACGGTATCCAATTAACAACAAAGGCATACTAAGTTGCCAAAACTAGTGGGAGGACAGAAGACTGGGAAGCATTTAAAAGCCAGCAAAGAACGACGAAAAAAAGGATTAAGAAAAGGAAGATAGACTATGAAAGTAAACTGGCGCAAAATATAAAAACAGATAGCAAGAGTTTCTATAGGTATATAAAAAGGAAAAGGGTGGCTAAAGTAAATGTTGGTCCCTTAGAGAATGAGACCGTCGAATTAGTAATGGGGAACAAGGAGATGGCAGAAACTCTGAACAAATATTTTGTATCAGTCTTTACGGTAGAGGACACTAACAATATTCCGACAGTGGATAGTCTAGTGGCTACAGGGCGGAGGAACTTAACACAGTCACAATCACAAAGTAGGTGGTAGTAAGATAATGGGACTAAAGGCAGATAAATCCCTTGGACCTGATGGCTTGCATCCTAAGGTCTTAAGAGAAGTAGCGGCAGGGATTGTGGATGCATTGGTTGTAATTTACTAAAATTCCCTGGATTCTGGGGAGGTCCCAGCAGATTGGAAAACCGCAAATGTAATGTCCCTATTTAAAAAAGGAGGCAGACAAAAAGCAGGAAACTACAGACCAGTTAGCCTAACATCTGTGGTTGGGAAAATGTTGGAGTCCATTATTAAAGAAGCAGTAGCAGGACATTTGGGAAAGCAAAATTCGGTCAGGCAGAGTCAGCATGGATTTATGAAGGGGAAGTCATGTTGACAAATTTGCTGGAGTTCTTTGAGGATGTAATGAACAGGGTGGATAAAGGGGAACCAGTGGATGTGGTGTATTTGGACTTCCAGAAGACATTTGACAAGGTGCCACACAAAAGATTACTGCACAAGATAAAAGTTCGCGGGGTTGGGGGTAATATATTAGCATGGATAGAGAATTGGCTAACAGAGAATAGAGAGTCGGGATAAATAGTTTATTCTCTGGTTGGCAACCAGTAACTAGTGGGGTGCCACAGGGATCAGTGCTGGGACCCCAACTATTTACAATCAATATTAACGACTTGGAAGAAGGGACTGAGTGTAACGTAGCCAAGTTTGCTGATTGTACAAAGATGGGAGGAAAAGCAATGAGTGAGGAGGACACAACAAATCTGCAAAAGGACATAGACAGGCTAAGTGAGTAGGCAATAATTTGGCAGATGGAGTATAATGTTGGAAGGTGTGAGATCATGCACTTTGGCAGAAAAAAATCGAAGAGCAAATTGTTATTTAAATGGAGAAAGATTGCAAAGTGCCGCAGTACAGCGCGACCTGGGGGTACTTGTGCATGAAACACAAAAGGATAGTATGCCGGTACAGCAAGAGATCAGAAAGGCCAATGGTATCTTGGCCTTTATTGCCAAGGAGATGGAGTATAAAAGCAGGGAAGTCTTACTACAACTATATAAGGTATTGGTGAGGCCACACCTGGAATACTGCGTGGATATACTTGCTTTGGAGGCAGTTCTGAGAAGGTTCACTGGGTTGATTCCGGAGATGAGGGAGTTGACTTATGAGGGGGGTGTTGACTTATGAGGAAAGGTTGAGTAGGTTTTGGCTCTACTCATTGGAATTGAGAAGAATGAGAGGTGATCTTATCGAGATGTATAAGATTATGAGGGGGATGCAGAGAGGATGTTTCCAATGATGGGGGAGACTCGAACTAGAGGGCACAATCTTCGAATAAGGGGCCGCCCATTTAAAACAGAGATGAGGAGTAATTTCTTCTCTCAGAGGGTTGTGAATCTGTGGAATTTGCTGCCTCAGAGAGCTGTGGAAGCTGGGACAGTGAATAAATTTAAGACAAAAATAGATGGTTTCTTAATCGATAAGGGGATAAGGGGTTATGGGGAGCGGGCAGGAAAGAGGAGCTGAGTCCATGATCAGATCAGCCATGATCTTATTGAATGGCGGAGCAGGCTCGAGGGGCCATACAGCCTACTCCTGTTCCTACTTCTTATGTTTAGAGACAATCTTGAAAAGCCATGAACCGTAACATTTGTAATTGCAGTAAATAACTCCGGTTGACATAGAAACATAGAAAATAGGCGCAGGAGTAGGCCATTCGGCCCTTTGAGCCTGCACCACCATTCAATATGATCATGGCTGATCATGCAACTTCAATACCCCATTCCTGCTTTCTCTCTATACCCCTCGATCCCTTTAGCCGTAAGGGCCACATCTAACTCCTTTTTGAATATATCTAACGAACTGGCCTCGACAACTTTCTGTGGTAGGGATTTCCACAGGTTCACAATTCTCTGAGTGAAGAAGTTTCTCCTCATCTCGGTCCTAAATGGCTTACCCCTTATCCTTAGACTGTGATCCCTGGTTCTGGACTTCCCCATCGGGAACATTCTTCCTGCATCTAACCTGTCCAATCCTGTCAGAATTTTACATGATTCGATGAGATCCCCTCACATTCTTCTAAATTCCAGTGAATATAAGTCTAGTCGATCCAGTCTTTCTTCATATGTCAGTCCTGCCATCCTGGGAATCAGTCTAGTGAACCTTCGCTGCACTCCCTCAATAGCAAGAATGTCCTTCCTCAGATTAGGAGACCAAAACTGGACATAATATTCAAGGTGTGGCCTCACCAAGGCCCTGTACAACTGCAGTAAGACCTCCCTGCTCCTATACTCAAATTCTCTCGCTATGAAGGCCAACATGCCATTTGCCTTCTTCACCGCCTGATGTACTTGCATGCCAACTTTCAATAACTGATGTACCATGACACCCAGGTCTCGTTGCACCTCCCCTTTTCCTAATCTGGCACCATTCAGATAATATTCTGCCTTCCTGTTTTTGCCACCAAAGTGGACAATCTCACATTTATCTACATTATACTGCATCTGCCATGCATTTGCCCACTCACCTAACCTGTCCAAGTCACCTTGCAGCCTCTTAGCATCCTCGCCACAGCTCACACTGCCACCCAACTTAGTGTCATCTGCAAACTTGGAGATATTACATTCAATTCCTTCGTCTAAATCATTAATGTATATTGTAAATAGCTGGGGTCCAGCACTGAACCTTGCGGTATTCCATAGTCACTGCCTGCCATTCTGAAAAGGACCCGTTTATTCCTACTCTTTGCTTCCTGACACATGTACAATTTATCCTACTTTGTTTTCACTCAAATTTCATTAATTAATTCTTAAAACATTTTATTAACTGCCAAGTTACAGCAAAGAATCAGCAGGGCAGGAATGACTAAAATGTTCTCCAAGCAGTATAAGCAACAAAAAGGAAACATCTGGTTCCTGTAAATCTCTGAGCCTCCAGGACTGAAATGACTTTTGTGAAGAGACAAAAGCAATCTCCACCCACAAACAGTCTACAATATCAATAGCTTTGATAATACCTTAGAAATCCAAAGCTACAAAAAGTACAACTGATTCAGGCCTCAAGTTACCGTCATGGATCAGTTGCCCATCATGTATCGTCCAGGCATCAGCTCGTTCAGCTTCTCTTGTTGAGAATTTTAAATCTGAGGTGTTGGGGAACAGGGTGCCAATAGAGGTCAATGAGGATAGGAGTAATGGGCAAGCAGGACTCAATGCGGGATAGGATACAGGCAGCAGAGTTTTGAATAAGCTGAAGTTTATAAAGTTAGAGGATGGGAGGCTAGCCAGGACAGAATTGGAATAGCCAAGTCTGCAGGTGACAAAAGCATGAATAAGGTTTTAGCAGCAGATAGGTTGAGGTAGGGGCAGAAGCAGGCGATGTTACAGAGGTGGAAATAGGCGATCTTTGTGATGGAGAGGATATGCGGTCAAAAGCTTAGCTCAGATATCAAGGTTTCAAACAAGTTCAACCTGAGTCAGTGGTTGGGGAGTCTTTCCAATGTCTAATACCTTTACTCACTATTGACTTCTAGATGTTACATACACTATTATGCATATACTTTTCAGACAGGAAGTTGCTTGTAACTCCTATTCGGTACAGTTGTTAGTAGAGTAACAGGACAGCACACAGATATGCTAACCTACAAGTGTCTGTATCTACTCAAAATACAAGAAAGCTCATCAGGAGTAAGTGTGCATACAGATTTAAAATCTCACGAGTTTTAACTCCACTGGAATGGTTTCTGGTCTGAACAGAGAATAGTTAAAAACAGATAAAAGACCATGAGGCCCTACAAGTTCATCTCCTTTTGACAGATTGAATATACACGCAGCATCTTATCATATATCTCAAATGCTTCTTTCTCCATCTGCCTTAAGAGCATTCCCTGGAACTTGCTCCACTTAACATCTGAGCTGAGCTTTTGACCGCATATTCTCTCCATCACAAGATTGCCTATTTCCACCTCTGTAACATTGCCTGCTTCTGCCCCTAACTCAGCCTATCTGCAGCTGAAACCATTATTCATGCTTTTGTTACCTCCAGACTCTGCTATTCCATGACCCTTTGTATGAAAAGAAAATTTAACTTGATTTATCTTCTTACTCCTAACTTGCTCAGTTTTAACAACTGTTTGATCCTCATGCTATCAAGTTCCTAATCATAACCTCACTGCTACAAGGGCTTGATTGGCAGACAATTCATCTTTCCACAGGGAAATGGGAAATTGAAAGGGGTGGGGAGAAAGTACCCTCTGACTCTTTCTCAGGTTGCAATTGGATCGGTGGGGACATGGGAGCAGGTCCCAATATTGTGCTCTGTCACAAGTTGTATTTAACCTGAGGGAGAGGAGGGGAAGGAAAATTGGTGTTTCATCTGCTTGCAATCCCCCCCCCGCCCCCCTGCAGAATAGTTAGTGAAAACATCAGTGATTATAGTATCCACTGATCCTGGGGAATGATGTGAAGTGTGACAGAGGAACTGTGACAAATGTAATCTTTTGCTCTTGTTTACAATACTTATTCCAATTCAATGTATATTTTAATACTGAAGCATATATTTTTAGCATTGTGACAGAGGTTAATGCTGCAAATGATTTCATTTATATTCATTTCTGCCACATTCTGCTGCCAGTGAAATTACAAAAGACTAGTTGCCCCTAAGTGCACAGTATCCAAAATCGCCCCGACCCTTCTTCCTCATGAAGATAAAAATGTAAGAAACTAAGAAGAAAGGGGAATTTGCTCATCAAGCTAATTCCCTCTACAGACAGTCTGCCTATTCAATCTCCTGAGGGCAGTGCAAAACCCCAAGATAAATCTCAACTGCAATTTATCTCAGTCTCCCAAAGACAATCAAACAAAACTCAGTGACATTAATCCAGACTTACGACCTGCATTAATAAACTCTAACCAGCTGTATTACACAGATGAATTCCCAAGGATTTTCAATCAATATATTTTAAATTGATTGGTAGTTCCTTGAATAGTTAGTTTTAAGCCACACATACAACTGTCAATGGAAATAAAAAACACACAAAGTATTCAGTGACATGTATTGGGAAGACTTTGGAAGTGTGAAGAGCAGTCGATTTTAGCTTGTCAAGGTGTGTTTTGATTCAAGCTCGAGTCGTGTGATAAGACGGATCGAGCATAACAGAGTGGAATGGAATGTCTTGACAATGAGCAAAGCAGAGTCTAACTGCCACCACCTGAGGACATCTTTCACTCTTGTAATTTAACTGATCAAAAGGCATCCTTCTCTCCAATGCTTCTTGAAGAGAATACTTATAAGAAAGAGTTGCAGCATCCTAATAAACAAGATTGTAAAATTTCCAGCAAACAACTGGATTGATCATGTACTTTTATCAGGCACCCAGTGGGTACAAATGAATGATATCTAACAGAGTGCCAGGATCGAACTGACAACTTCCAGCAGATAACCAACCAAAAACATAAAACTACCCCAAGCTATGGTATGGTAGCATAGCGGCTTTGTTACTGGACTAGTAATCCAGATGCCTGGACTAATAATCCGGGGACATGAATTCAAATCCCACCATGGTGCCTGAAGAATTTAAATTCAATTAAATAAATCTGGAATAAAAAGCTAATATCAATAGTGGTAACCATGAAACTACTGGATTGTCGAAAAACCCATCAGACTCACTAATGTTCTTTAGGGAAGGAAATCTGCTGTCCTTACCCGGTCTGGTCTATATGTGACTCCAGACCCACAGCAATGTGGTTGACTCTGAACCACCTTCTCAAGGGCAATCAGGGATGGACAATAAATGTCAGCGATGCCCATAATCCCGTGAACAAATATTTTTTTGAAAAAAGCGAAATGTTTTCGATACAAGAGATACTCTGGAGGCATTTCAAGGCTGTAATTCATCATCATCATAAGCAGTCCCTCGGAATCAAGGAAGACTAGCTTCCACTCCCAAAGTGAGTCCCTTGTTGGCTGAACAGTCCAATGCGAGAGCCACAGACCCTGTCACAGGTGGGACAGACATTTGTTGGGGGAAGGGGCGGGGGGGGTGGGACTGATTTTCCGCACACTCCTTCCGCTGCCTGCGCCTGACCTCTTCACGCTCGCGGCGTTGAGATTCGAAGAGCTCAACGCCCTCCCGGATGCACTTTCTCCACCTAGGACGGTCTTCGGCCAGGGACTCCTACGTGTCAGTGGTGATGTTGCACTTTACCAGGGAGGCTTTGAGGATGTCCTTGTAACGTTTCCGCTGCCCACCTTTGGCTCATTTGCCGTGAAGGAGCTCCGCCTAGAGCAATTGCTTAGGGAGCCTCGTGTCTGGCATGCGAACTATGTGGCCTGCCCAGCGAAGCTGATCGAGTGTGGTCAGTGCTTCAATACTCGGGATGTTAGTCTGGGCGAGGACACTGATGTTGGTGCGCCTTTCCTCCCAGGGGATTTGCAGGATCTTGCGGAGACATCGTTGGTGATATATCTCCAGCGACTTGAGGTGTCTTCTGTACATCGCCCATGCCTATGATCCATACAGGAGGGCCCTGTAGACCATGAGCTTGGTGGTAGATTTGAGGGCCTGGTCTTCGAACACTCTTTTCCTCAGGCGGCCAAAGGCTGCACTGGTGCACTGGAGGCAATGTTGAGTCTCTGCATCAATGTCTGCCTTTGTTGCTAAAAGGCTCCCGAGGTATAGGAAGTGGTTCACATTGTTGACGGCCGCGCCATGAATCTTGACGACGGGGGGGGGGGGGGGGGGGGAGGGGGGCAGTGCAGTGCGGTGAGGACAGGCTGGTGGAGGACCTTTGTCTTACAAATGTTAAGCATGAGGCCCATGCTTTCATATGCCTCGGTGAATACATCGACTATATCTTGGAGTTCAGCCTCAGAATGTGCGCAGATGCAGGCGTCGTCCACGAACTGCAGCTCAACGACAGAGGTTGGGATGATCTTGGACCTGGCCTAGAGGCGGTGTAGGCTAAACAGCTTCCCACTGGTTCTGTATTTTAGTTCCACTCCAGCGGGGAGCTTGTTGAATGTGAAGTGGAGCATGGCAGCAAGGAAGACTGAGAAGAGGTTTGGAGCGATGACACAGCCGTTTGACCCCGGTCCAGACGTGGCTTGGGTCTATAATGGAACCGCTGGTAAGGATCACGGCCTGCATGTCATCGTGAAGCAGACGAAAGATGTTGACAAACTTTTGAGGGCATCCAAAACGGAGGAGGACGCTCCATAAGCCCTCACGGTTGATAGTGTCAAAGGCCTTTGTAAGATCGGAAGGAAGGAAATCTGCCGTCCTTACCTGGTTTGGCCTATATGTGACTCCAGACCCACAGCAATGTGGTTGACTCTGAACTGCCCTCTGAACCACCTTCTCAAGGGCAATCAGGGATGGGCAATAAATGTCAGCGATGTCCATAATCCCGTGAACAAATATTTTTTTGAAAAAAGCGAAATGTTTTAGATACAAGAAATACTCTGGAGGCATTTCAAGGCTGTAATTATACCTCTAGGTTCAGACAAGCATTACAAAACACTCAATTCACTCCGAGGATTCATAACAGTGCCTGAAACCCTTTGATCGGATGAATGCCCTAAAATCTTGGCAGATGTCTATTATTCTATCCTAGTCATCCACATCTTTTGAACTAAATAACTTTCATTTATTGGATGCTGGTTGTCAAACCCAAGGCCTGAAAGAAGTGGACAAGTATAATAAGGAAGACTGTGGTACTTACTGTGTTTCCAGCTTCTGCAGCCAGTCTGGCAGCATACCTAGCAATCAACCTGTGTTCTTCATCCAGTCTGCTAGGACTGTCCAGGACACTGCCCACAAATAAATAAAAATTAAAATGCAATCCTCCAGAAATTAGCCTTTATTTTTAGGTAGTGGATCTCACCCCACTTAAGTAAACTGGACTGGGACCTGTTCATTAGGTCAGAAATTTAATAGTGTTATAGTTCCATTGTCAGTTGCTCATTCAAAATCAACAACACATTACACATCTACACCAAAGCCCAGCAGAGAGTTATACACCCAACCACCATCTAAAGACACAATGCTGAGGGCCATGGATGTAAATGGCAAAAATCGCAAATTATCTGCCATGACTAAAAGCAAAAATTTGATATTTAGTCCAATGTATGAAAATGTCACTGTCCAGGACTCTTAAATCTTAGCGAAAAAAAATCTATTTTTAACATTTGTCATCAACATCCAGGCTCTCGGAGATAGAAATAGGGTGATCTTGTATCAACACAAACTATGGTCGAACGCAAAACCTGTATGTTTCTTCATTTCCAAAGGACAACAATGAGAGCAATCAAATTAATTATTTTCCATCTACCTTAAATTTCCTTGAGAAAGACAGATGTTGTAGTTTCAGCGCTAACTAATAAAGCTGTATGAATAGACTGAGTTTATGGAATACCAAGAGCACATGTGGCTTTTCTCAAAGGCAATTCTCTCCTCTGGTATGCAAAAAGGTAATTTAAGGCAATATGATGTTAACAGAACTTTTTAATAATATATTTGTTGATACTTTTTTTTAAGAATAACGTAAGGGGAGGATTTTATTCATGCACAATATTTAGTGACATTGGCCTGAAAATCCCGGCCTCCCCGGATCCGTGCAGGATGCCCGAGAGCTTGACAGATCCAACGCATCTCGAGAGCGAGGATGTTTGCAAGTGCGAGATTGTGGTATTTACTCATATTTTGCCCAGCAAATGTCCTCAAAATTCTTGCGCCTGATAAAAACAGACGCATCGTCCACTTTTACAGGTGTAAGTTTTAAAACATACAAAAACATAATTAAATTAAATTTTAAAAACACATTTTATTGTTAAAAACCCTGCCTACTAAGGTAAGTTTCTTTTTAATCCTAATTTCAAAACTTTTTTAAAAAATCAGAAAAATATTCTTTTTCTAAGACATTTATTAACTTTAATTTCAATTAACTTTAATTATGAGGTGTGTTTTTTATTTTTTATTATGGTGTTAAGTGTGTTTGTTTTTTTTCTCTCATTAATAGCAATGAGAACTCGTAGATACGGAGTACTCATTGCTATTAATGAGAAAACTGTGGAAAACTGTACCTGATTGGTTGAGCAGTCACACGTGAAATCCCACGCTCCTCCGGGACCACCTTGTAAATTTGTAAAAATTCTCCGGTAGGAGGCGTTCGTCCGAAAGATGCCTCCGATCGGAATTTCAGAACCACAGATAAAGAACCCAATTACAATTTTGTTATGTCTAGTGTGTAAAAGAAATCTTCCCGCACAGCTGCAGTGTAATTTTTGATTAATTAAATCACAAAAAGAACCTCTTCTCAAACTATAATTACTTTTCACTGCAGCCTGACAGCAATGTGGTTCCCCCTTCCTTCCACAGCTGAGCCACTACCTGGCCCCACTCTCGGACCCCAGGTCCATCTACAGCCAGCCTCAACATCTTCAGGTTCCTCTTCTCATCTCTCTCCAGGTCCCACTCTCACCACCTTCCTATGGCTCCATGCCTCATTATTCACTGACAAAATGCAACCTCTCCCCTTCACTCCTTATGATTATAGATAGAAACCAATGTTCAGGTACCATAGCAAAAATGCAGCAATAACACTTATTTTTAATGAAAGCTACTTTATTATATGTACCAGGGCACATCCACAGTCAGTTCAGCTGGCCTAGGCTTGCCAAGTGTTTGCCGTGTTTATCGGTGGCACTGACAATGTAAGGGAGCAGAATTAACACGCACAGTTGAAGATAAAGTATCTTTAGGTTCATGATTGACAATCTTGGTTAGCATTCACTGCCATGAGCAAGGCTTATCGAATTATACCACCTTAGTTGTATCAACCAAGTTTTGTGCTTCAGTGTCTTACTGCACATGTATGCATGTGCCAGGCAATGTGCAGGTAGGCATGTGGCATGCCAGGCAATGTGCACTGTGCACTCTTTTTAAGATGGGGCCAGGCAACTTTAAACTCCACATTAACTGTAAGCTTGTTTTTCTTTAGTCTATCTGATTTAAATGTGCAATGAAAAACAATTTTTTAAATATATTGGTACGGTAGCTGGACTAGTAATCCAGAGGCCTGGACTAATGATCCAGAGACAGGAGTTCAAATTCCACCAAGGCAGCTGGGGAATGAAAGAAATGGCTAGTATCAAGAATGGTGACCATGGGCTAGAGTTTCCCTAACCTGTTTTTCTGGTGCCCTCACCCGAGGTGCACCATTTTTGTCCGCCTTCAAACGCGCCGAAAAAAGATGTCTGTATTCTGGCCACTCCCAGCCTCTCTTCGGTCGTAGCGCAGCGTGGCCAAATGGATTGGGGGCGGAGGCAGGTCCCGGCGCTGAAAACAGTGCTGGGACCTCTACACATGCACGCTAGAATCTGCGCGCATGTGCAGTAGTCCTGTCATGCCGAATCTGAGTAGGCGGCGCAGGCTGTGTGGGAGGGGCCCGAAGCACGCCATACCTAGCCCTGGCTGAATGGGCTCCCTCATCGGCAGCCCGCTGCGTTCTCTAAGGTAGGTCTTCTATTTTTTATTTGTTATGTGCTGATTGATTTTGGTGCTTTAGATGTAGGGTTCCTTCTATTTTTTTATTTGTTATTTATTGATTGCTTATTACTTTGGTCTTGGTGCTTTGGGTGCAGGGTTTCTTCTATTTTATTTGTTAATTAATTGCTTATTACTTTGTGCTTTGTTTGGTGCTTGGTGGTGTTTTAAATGTAGGTACTTGCGCCAATTCCTTAACTCTAGGTAAGGTTTTTCTGGAAAGGAAAGATAGATTACGAAAGTAAAATTGTGCAAAACATAAAAACAGATAGTAAAAACTTTTACCGATATATAAAACGGAAGAGAGTGACTAAAGTAAATGTTGGTCCCATAGAAGATAAGAAGGGGGATTTAATAATGGGAAATGTGGAAATGGCTGAGACCTTAAACAATTATTTTGCTTCGGTCTTCACAGTGGAAGACACAAAAGCCATGCCAAAAATTGCTGGTCAAGGGAGTGTGGGAATGGAGGACCTTGAGACAATCACTATCACTAGGGGGGTAGTGCTGGACAGGCTAATGGAACTCAAGGTAGAAAAAGTCCCCATGTCCTGATGAAATGCATCCCAGGGTATTAAAAGAGATGGCGGAAGTTATAGCAGATGCATTCATTATAATCTACCAAAATTCTCTGGACTCTGGGGAGGTACCAGCAGATTGGCAAGCAGCTAATGTAACGCCTCTGTTTAAAAAAGGGAGCAGACAAAAGGCAGGTAACTATAGGCCGGTTAGTTTAACATCTGTAGTGGGGAAAATGCTTGAAGCTATCATTAAGGAAGAAATAGCGGGACATCTAGATAGGAATAGTGCAATCAAGCAGACGCAACATGGATTCATGAAGGGGAAATCATGTTTAACTAATTTACTGGAATTCTTTGAGGATATAACGAGCATGGTGGATAGAGTTGTACCGATGGATGTGGTGTATTTAGATTTTCAAAAGGCATTCGATAAGGTGCCATACAAAAGGTTACTGCAGAAGATAAAGGTACGCGGAGTCAGAGGAAATGTATTAGCATGGATCGAGAATTGGCTGGCTAACAGAAAGCAGAGAGTCGGGATAAATGGGTCCTTTTCGGGTTGGAAATCGGTGGTTAGTGGTGTGCCACAGGGATCGGTGCTGGGACCACAACTGTTTACAATATACATAGATGACCTGGAAGAGGGGACAGAGTGTAGTATATCAAAATTTGCAGATGACACAAAGATTAGTGGGAAAGCGGGTTGTGTAGAGGACACAGAGAGGCTGCAAAGAGATTTAGATAGGTTAAGCGAATGGGCTAAGGTTTGGCAGATGGAAGACAATGTCGGAAAATGTGAGGTCATCCACCTTGGAAAAAAAAACAGTAAAAGGGAATATTATTTGAATGGGGAGAAATTACAACATGCTGCGGTGCAGAGGGACCTGGGGGTCCTTGTGCATGAATCCCAAAAAGTTAGTTTGCAGGTGCAGCAGGTAATCAGGAAGGCGAATAGAATGTTGGTCTTCATTGCGAGAGGGATGGAGTACAAAAGCAGGGAGGTCCTGCTGCAACTGTACAGGGTATTGGTGAGGCCGCACCTGGAGTACTGCATGCAGTTTTGGTCACCTTACTTAAGGAAGGATATACTAGCTTTGGAGGGGGTACAGAGACGACTCACTAGGCTGATTCCGGAGATGAGGGGGTTACCTTATGATGATAGATTGAGTAGACTGGGTCTTTACTCGTTGGAGTTCAGAAGGATGTGGGGTGATCTTATAGAAACATTTAAAATAATGAAAGGGATAGACAAGATAGAGGCAGAGATGTTGTTTCCACTGGTCGGGGAGACTAGAACTAGGGGGCACAGCCTCAAAATATGGGGGAGCCAATTTAAAACCGAGTTGAGAAGGAATTTCTTCTCCCAGAGGGTTGTGAATCTGTGGAATTCTCTGCCCAAGGAAGCAGTTGAGGCTAGCTCATTGAATGTATTCAAATCACAGATAGATAGATTTTTAACCAATAAGGGAATTAAGGGTTATGGGGAGCGGGCGGGTAAGTGGAGCTGAGTCCACGGCCAGATCAGCCATGATCTTGTTGAATGGCGGAGCAGGCTCGAGGAGCTAGATGGCCTACTCCTGTTCCTAATTCTTATGTTCTTATGACAGAAGTGGCAACATACGCTGGCCTCAGTTAGTTTGGAGCAACTATATGCCTGGCCAAACATCTAAAACAGGGTTAAATGGCTGGGCACGCCCCCTTCTGAAAAAAAAGCTGAACTTAAAAAAAAATCTAACTAACTCACTTATACTGCCGCAAATTAAATGGCCAGAATTGAAACTAAAAAGATAGTCCAGAAAAATCAAATTGCTCAAAAAAAAAGGAGCAACTTCTGGGGAAACTTGGGCCCCATGAAACTATCGGATTGTTGTAAAAACCCATCTTGTTCACTCATGCCCTTTAGGAAGGAAATCTGCCATCTCTCTGGCCTATATGTGACTCCAGACCCACAACAATGCAGTTAATTCTTAACTGCCCTCTGAAATGGTGGCTCCACAACCTTCTTAAGGGCAATTAATGCTGGCCTTGCCAGCGATGCCCATAGCCCCTGAATGAATAAGAAACATATTTTAGGTCAAAACTCCATTTGTCAATATACCATCAAAATACAATATATAATGTTAATTGATCTGATCAAAAAGTTAAAACCACACATAGTAAGCCTTATTCTACTATTTGTTTTAACTTACAGATCTAGCTTACCTCCCGAGAGAGACAAATTATAAGGAATGCACTATATCAACTCCTTACATGTAGTGGTGCTCTATGAGCTTTGGATGAAGACAGAGTATTACCTGATCATAATTATACTTACCAACCAGAGCATTATCTGTGGACCTGGCTGGTTAGGCACCCACTGATATGTAGGCATAGGGCGAAATGCAATGTTGTACCCTATATCTCTGTTTGATTCTACGGTTGTTACAAGTCATCTATTCTAGATCACAATCTCAGGTGGAACTCTGTAGTGGATCTACCAGCACTATACTGAGATTCCCCAAGTCGCATTTAAACTCATACAAACATAAATAGATAGCAAGAACCTTACAGCACAACACTATTGATCTCAACTGAGCTACTTCAAGACAATTCTTTTGTTGTTCCTGAAGTAGTCATCGAATGTTCAAAAAAACTTAAAAATGATGACAGTCAATAATTCACTGTAATAGTCCAATTTTTAAAAAATATTGATGCAACACGCACTTTGCAAGGTGATTTAGAGACTTAGGTGGAAACAAACTGCTTACTAACCATTCAATAAGTGTTAAAACCAAAGACATTCAACATTGGCTTTTGTTATCATTTAAATGAAATACAAGCAAAGAAAATGATTCAGAACTTAAGACAATCATCAATATATTTAAAGCTGACTGACATATTTGACATGATTTAAAAAGTAGTGCAAAATACTGTGAAATTAAACATTTATCTACACAAACTACTTGAAATTATCCTTTTCACTTTTACTTTTCAAACCAAATTAATTTCAACAAAAAAATAATGAAATATTTTGCAAGAAATAGAATTAGCTTTGGTACTGCTACTGATGGGATTAAGGCATGGATAAGAGTTAAGCGCATCATGTTAATGTTGTGACACCCAAACACAAAAATAGGGACACTCAATTACAGTGAAGGCCAGAGCTTTGTGTTCCTATATATCCTATGTGCCAAAAACCCACCTCAGTTTGGTTCCAAATCTTGCTCCTTATGTTACATAACAAGTGGTTCTGTACCATGAAGAATAACTGCCTTACACACCATAATACTATTCCACATGTACACTGATGACACCCAGCTCTACCTCATTATCAGTTCTCTCGAGCCCTCCACAGTCTCTAAATTCTCAGACTGCTTGTCCAACATCCAGTTCTGGATGAGCAGAAATTTTCTCCAATTAAATATTGGGAAAGAAAGAGACTTGCATTTATATAGGGCCTTTCACGACCACCGGACATCTCAAAGCACTTTACAGCCAATGAAGTGCTTTAGGAGTGTAGTCACTGTTGTAGTGTGGGAAACTTGTGCACAGCAAGCTCCCACAAACAGCAATATGATAATGACCAGATAATCTGTTTTTGCTTTGTTGATTGAGGGATAAACATTGGCCAGGACACCGGGGATAACTCCCCTGCTCTTCTTCGAAATACAGGTTATACCTCTCTAGTTCGGGACTCTTTCATACGGAAATATCCATGGTTCGGCATTAGTTGGGTCTGTGGGAGAGGAGCGTTTATTTTTTTTAAAGATTCGATCGGCTGCAATGGCTGATCAGTCAGTGTGTTCGGCAATCAGTTGGAAGCGTCTGTCAGTCAGTGAGTGCGTGCGTGGGCGGGTGCTGAGGGAGCTGTCCACAGACTGCCGTGGCAAGCACTCACACATACAGGAGCCCTGCGCTGTCCATCGGTACCAGTAAGCAAGACCTCCCATGGTTCGAGAAATTCTCTGTTCCGGCACCGGTCAGGTCCCAAGGATGCCGGACTGGAGAGGTACAAATGTAGTGCCATGGGATCTTTTATGTCCACCTGAGAGAGCAGACGGGGCCTCGGTTTAACATCTCATCCCAAAGATGGCACCTCTGACAGTGCAGCACTCCTTCAGCACTGCACTGGAGTGCCAGCCTAGATTTATGTGCTCAAGTTCCTGGAGTGTGCTACCCACTGTGCCACAGCTGACACAGGAAGACCGAAGCCATTGTTTTTGGTCCCTGCCACAAACGCTGTTCCCTGGCCACTGACTCCAGCCCTCTCTGCAACTTCTGTCTGAGGCCGAACCACACTATTCACAACCTTGGTGTCATAGTTGACCCTGAAATGCGCTCTCGACGACATATCGCAGCATAACTAAGACCACCTCCGTAACATCACCTTTGCCTCAACTAATCCACTGCTGAAACCCTCATCCATGCTTTTGTTACCTCTAGACTTGACTATTCCAATGCATTCCTGGCTGGCCTCCCACATTCTACCCTACGCAAACTTGAGGTGATCCAAAACTCGGCTGACCATGTCCTAACTTGCACCAAGTCCCACTCACCTGTTACCCCTGTGCTCACTAACCTATATTGGCTCACAGTTAAGCAATGCCTCGATTTCAAAATTCTCATCCTGGTTTTCAAATCCCTCCATGGTCTCATTCCTCCCTATCCCTGTAATCTCCTTCAGCCTCACAACCCGCGCCCACCCCGCCCGCCCCCCCCCCCCCACCCCTAATGAGATCTCTGCACTCCTCTAATTCTGTTCTCTTGAGAATCCCTGATTATTATCGCTCAACCATTGATGGCCGTGCCTTCTGTTACCTAGGCCCTAAGTTCTGGAATTTGCTGCCTAAAGCTCTCCGCCTCTCTATCTCGCATTTCTCCTTCAAGACGTTCCTTAAAACCTACCTCTTTGACCAAGTTTTTGGTCACCTGCCTTAATTTCCCCTTATGTGGCTCGGTGTCAAATTTTTTGTCTCATAATACTCCTGTGAAGGGCCTTGGGGTGTTTCACTACGTTAAAGGCACTATATAAATATAAGTTGTTGTTGTTGTATAATATTAGGTAACCAGAACATTTGAAACAGGACACTGGACTTAGACATCTAAAACATCAAGGTGGCTGGCAGGCTGTCAGCAGCTCTTCATAAGTCCTTCCACAATGTTTAAGGCAGATGTCCGTCATACATCTGATGAGGAAACTCAGAGACTTGGGGCAACAGATGCAGGAAGGAAAGGTGAAACCTGGAGGTGGATATGTGAATAGATTCCCATATATCTATGTTGGTGTTCATGTATGCTGTGATTCGTGGGTTCGTGCTGTGGTCAGGACAATGGTGACAATACACTCATTTTTTATGGCGAGTTCTGCAGCTCACCGTGCCAATCAGGAGCAGCTCGTGGTATGTGCTATCCATCTGGCAAGGGCTCAAACTCACACTTGACAGTTACCTCAGGGCCAACTATCGACTGTCCTCTTTCTTAGGTTAAGGCATTTCAAAAATGACAAGTCTGGTGATAGAAGATGGAACCAAGCCAAGAAGGTTCACAGTACTCCAGGGCACTGTTGACCAGTTACTCTGAACCAGCTACACTAGTTCACTCATGAAACCTGGAGGGGCAGACTTGTCATTGGTAGCTGATATTGATGCCATTTGGCTCCAAATATCCATGCAGGGCAATGGCACAATCAGCAGAAAGTTTAATAGTTCTCTGTGTTAGTAGCTTGCCTGGTTTTAGTTGGCTAAAATCTGGCAGTACCCCTGTATGCACTATGAGAACCCTTATTTCTGCTAGCCTGTGCCTAAACTTTCTGAGTTTAGCCAAGTGAGGTACATCCTTGTAAGGAGAGAATGCATACTCCATATCAGAAAAACAAAAACTGTGTGGATTTGTCAGTCACTTGGTTGTGAGACTCAAACATAGTAAGGTGTTTTCACACGACTGACCAAGAAACAATTTAAGCAGTGGACTGTTTTGAGTCTTTCAAGAGTTCAACCACATAAATACAAACTTTTATTGGGGCGAGGGTGATGCAGGAGTTTGAAGAATGAAAAATAAAATAAACACACTTGCTAAATCCACATCTTTGCCAACTTCAAACGCGACTATTCCAATGGTCTCCTGTCCGGCAGCCTATCCTCCACCTTTGATCCCATCCTCCACCCTCCATAAATTTCAGTTCATCCAAAACTCTGCTGCCTATATCCTATCTTGCATCAAGTCCTGCATGCCTATCAACCCTGTCCTTGGCCTCTGTCCTCCAAATTGAATGGGCTAGATTTTCGGTTTGGTTGTGCCTCAGTTTGCGCCCCGGAGGGGCGGTAAATGGTGCTTCTAGGCGTAACACCGAGCATCCAGCTTTTCCGCCCAGCCGGCAAATTCGGCTCATGGATTGTGACGGCACAAAAACTCACTGCCCTGCCCCGCCCTCTAGTTTCACTGAGATCATTGTGCAACGCTCTGCCACCGCCCCAGATGCAAAATTCAGCCCTCATATCTCATTTAATGCCCGCCCCAGGAAATGTCTGAAAAACCAGGTATTCCCAGGGTGCAGCAGGCAGTATTGGCAGTGTATATAAAATGGAGGGATTAGGCGACTACATCGCAGGTCACATTGACTGCAAGGATTGCGCACAGCACGCTGCGTGAAGTTCCGATTTGCAAACGGCACTTTTATTTGCCATTATCATGCCCTTATAACTTCAGTGAGAGAATTTAATGGGGGAATTACTAGTTCGACAGCGTATCATGCTCCATGCTATTGCCAGGCAGCGTCACGCTAGAAGAAAGGCTCTTGGCCAGGTCAGCCAACAGATGAGGAGAGGCCGAAGACGTCTAGGGAGGAGGGCTTACCCTCCACGGGTTTACAGACACCAACGCTCATACCTCCAGCTCTCCGAGGAGCAGTGTGTGAGAAGGCTGCGCCTCCGAAAAGAAGTGCTGACAGAGATATGACATCTCCTACAGGCAGGCCGTTGCCTGCACCGCTCTGGAAGCAGCCTTCAATACTCCCCTCAACAGGTATTCGAATTCAGTGTGGTGTGCTGCATCTTGCACAGCTTGGCCATCATGAGGGGCTAGGCATGGTCAGTGAGGATTGCATGGCCCACCTCAGGAGGAGGAAGATGACGAAGAGGAGCATGGCGAGGCCCCCATTGGATAGCTCCCCTATCCATGGGGGAGGCAGCGTGGAGATGCTGCTGGACCAAAAGTCGCACGTCGCCAGCTCATAATGGACCTGTTCTCCTAAATGAAGGAAACTGAGAGATGGAGGTAATACTGGACACACTCTGTGCCCCCAAAAAGGCACATCTCCGGTGAACGTTGGAATGATGCACAAGACACCGATGGCAGAGGATGAATCATAAATTTTACTGCCGAAGATTACAAAAAGTCCCCCCACCAAAATAAAACCATACAATAGACAACGTTATGTTCCAGGGCACTGAGCAACAATGAAGTTCCTTAAATCAACAAAACTTTTTTAACGCTGCAATTTTCGGCTGAGACGCAAAAAGTTCCATGTGTAATGCCTGATTTTGCGCCCCTGATCACTGAACCTCATTTTTTTGATGCATTTTGCAGGTGAGGGTGCAAACTTTTTCCAGGCGGTATCAGGACCGCCCCGCTGCCATTACCGCCCTGAAATTTTAAAAGCAGGAAATCCAGCCCAATGTTTTTAATTCTCATCCACATGTTTAGATCCCTTCTTGGCCTTGCTCCTCCCTAGCTCTGTAACCTCCTGCAGCCTTACAAACACCATTTCTCTGCCCCATTTAAGCTGGGTGCCCAGATGCAAGGTAAATAGTTTGAGTGTCAACCCAATATTTAAATGCTCTGCATCAGGGGAGGTGGTACAGGGTGAAGGGTGTAACTAGTGGGTTGGCAGTAGGCAGAGCAAGGCTAAGGAAATTTGGGACCGCAGTGCCTTAAGATCGTTCCTCTAATAGAATAAGCTTACCACAAAACCTCATATCCTTCAAGGTTCTCAGAAAGGACATTGAAGGTATGTAGCCATATTCACCTAAATTAGATGCACACTCGTCACCTGAAACAATCCACTGAAACTGAACTGACAATTACAAACGCAATTCACCAGCAAGCTTTATGGCAGGACTGAGCTCATAAACATTCGTGATAGTTGAAATGAATCTGAACTACTTTTTCAATCATGAAAGACAATATCTCAGACAATATCACCATATCTTTGTATAGTTAGGACAATTTAACTTTTCCCTCTCAAGTATGATAAAATCTCTGACCTTTACTCATTGAGCGAATCAAACCTGCTAATGAGCTAATTTCCAATTAAAAAGTAGAATGAACGATATGCTCACTTCAAAATAAAAGAATAGCTGTGGATTCAAAGGAGCCTAAGAGTATAGCGCCTTTCATTGAATTGCTCATTAGGACAGATAATTAACCATTACACGAGTTCTGAAACTGTCACACCCATTAAATGGAACAATCTTTCTCTATGATATTGTCCCTGAGTTTGGCAGCGAACAAACGTCATTTGTCGTTCATTCCACTTACACTTGCCCAGAGACTTTCTGTGGGGTTTTACACTGCGACTTGTGATAATTCAAAATCCGAAACAGGGGATCTGGGATCTGTCTGAACAGGGCAAGCAGTGGTGTCTCTCCTTAACCAATTAGATTGATGAATCCTTACTGAGACACTTAGTGTAAACCAGGAAGTGCAAGTTGAAATATTTAATTCAATGCCAAATCATGTACAGAAAATGAAATAAAGAGAGGGAAATAAAAACAGGATTGAGAGAGAAAGACAAAAATATATATTTTTTTTAAACTTAATTTATTAAAATATCCAACACGAATTAAAATCTGAAGGAATGAGACTGAGACTCCACACTTGTAAAAGTAAATTTTCCGGGCCAGAGAGGTTGTTTGGTAGTAATTAAGGATTATCACGCCTCTAAAAAGGAATGCAATGAAGATTCACCAGACTGATTCCTGGGATGGGGGATTGTCCTACAAGGAGAGATTGAGTAGACTAGACCAATATTCTCTAGAGTTTAGAAGAATGAGAGGTGATTTCATTGAAACATACAAAATTCTTACAGGGTTTGACAGGGTAGATGCAGGGAGGATGTTTCCCCTGGCTGGGGAGTCTAGTCTCAGAATAAGGGGTCAGCCATTTAGGACTGAGATAAAAAGACATTTCTTCACCAAAGAGTGTCGTGAATCTTTGGAATTCTCTACCATGGATAGCTGTGGAGGCTCAGTTGTTGAGTATGTTTAAGACAGAGATTGATAGATTTTTGGATATTAAGGGAATCAAGGGATATGGAGATATTGCGAAAAAGTGGAGTTGAGGTAGAAGATCAGCCATGATCTTACTGAATGGCAGTGCCGGCTCGAGGGGCCGACTGGCCTACTCCTGCTCCTATTTCTTATGTTCTTACATTTGAATGGACAAGCCCTAACTTTATCTGACGTGTTTAGTGGGTATCTTGTGGGTATGTACAGCTACATCATGCTGCTGCATTGTTTGCAGAAAAGGGAGGGAGCTTTGTTTATTCAAGTCAATAGATGTTCCAAAAATGAAGAAGATTGCACCTGATAGTAATTTAATGTTCTCCCTCATTTATTCAAGCTTCAAATACCAGACTGGTAGTAGACTGCAGACCCACATTTAACAATTTATTATAATAAACAAATGGGAGTCAAGTGAAGAGGTAAATAAACAAGTTAAGCATATGATCATATTGAACAAAATGGGTTGGGTTAACATAAAAAGGCAAAAGGTAAGTCTGCACTTTGGAGTTTCATGCAAATATAAACAGAAGATATTTAACTAAGCCAAAATTATAACAGTCTATTTGTAAGATGTGCAAGAATATGAATTGCATACTGCAATTTTTAGCAACTCATATAAGGATGATGACCTTTCAAATTAATGTCTGTTTACAAGAAAATATGGAGCGTAACTTTCTTAAAAGGAACTATTTCTTATTGAACCGCCATGTGAAACCTGAATGGTTTGACAACACTTGTGCAATTTGGTAATCATATAATATTCTTTCTACTTAACCCAGCAATCCTCCAAACTTCAGTGATTTAACAACAACTTGTATTTATATAGTGCCTTTAACATAGTAAAATGCCCATAGCTGCAGACCCACAGGAGTGTTTTAAGACCAAAACAAATAAATTTGACACCGAGCCACATAAGAAATTACAGCAGATGACCAAAAGCTTGGTCAAAGAGGTAGGTTTTAAAGAGCGTCTTAAAGGATGAAAGAGAGGTAGAGAGGCGGAGAGGTTTAGGGAGGGACGTCCAGAGCTTGGGGCCTAGGCAGTTATAATCAGGGATGCTCAAGAGGGCAGAATTTGAGGACGCAGACATCTTGGGGGGTTGTAAGGCTGTAGGAGATTACAGAGGTAGGGAGGGGCGAGGCCATGGAGGGATTTGTAAACAAGGATGAGAATTTTGAAATTGAGGCATTGCTTAACCGGGAGCCAATGTAAGTCAGCGAGCACAGGGGTGATAGGTTAACTAACCGTTATTCCCTGTTACTAGTTTAGTGTCTTACCTTAGCTACTCTCTTGGGTACACTATCACTCCCATAAGCAGTCTGAGCACTTTGCGTTTAAGATTACCCAATTTATAGTTATTCAATAGTGTATCCTAGAGGTGTAGCAACAGTATCCACTTATGACCCGAACCAGAGATTAGTATCTTTCACACGTGTCCCCATGTGCTTCTCCAATCTTTTTGCGGGCAGACTGGGAAAATACCTGACAAGTAAAGGTCTGATATGAATTGTTAATTGCATTATTGCACAGTAAATGAACACACAGAGCAACAGTTATGATCAGTGTCACAATTCAATCATAACGCTTGCCTTCATGCAACAATACAAAATAATGAAGACATTATATTTCATCATATCGGTGGGACGTCTAGCTTGACTTAAACAAAGTAACTGCTAACTGCCCTTCTGCAATCTCCTTCTGAGCTTGGTGCAAGCTCACCCTTGAAGTTTTCCATTTCAAAACCTGATTAACTGTGTGTCTCTCTGTCCCTGGTGCCGAAATTCAGGGCCGCCAGAAACCTGGCGCACCTCCCAACTTTTTTGAGCCATCACCGGTGCATTTTTTGCGGCGGGCCCCCGATCCAAATTCAGCAATAAAAAATGGCGTCCTGCGCTAAGGAGCGGCTGTAAACGGCAGTTTGCAGCAGTGTGGGTGTCTTTATTGAAGCGGTGTCACCATAGAGAAATTCAGCACGTTGCTAATGTGGAGATAATAAGCCAGTTGCTCCCTGGCCTCCTTAGCAATTAGGCCCTGAGGAGGGAAGAGGTTGGGTTGCAGGATGGTTGGTGCTCGTGGACGAAGGAGGGCAAGCCACTTTACTGACCAAGAGCTGGAGACCCTCATGTAGGGTGTCGAGGGCAGGAGGAGACTGATTTATTCAGATGTGGATGGACCATTGCATGGAGGGAGATTGCTGGGGAGGTTTCAAGCACCTCCAATCATAACTGGACTGCGGCACAATGCAGAAAGTGTTTGAATATCATCCATCTTATGGAAAGTGAGTATCTGTTCCACCAACTGCTGACCTTGCATCTGCGAGCCTCTCCTTCAAAATTCTCTTATTTCCCATCCGCACTGTTTAGTCACTGAAGCAGCATTTCATTGTTGATAACTATATAGTTATTTGTGTGTGTGTTCTCACAATGGAGACTCCCTTTCATCTCACACTTATAGCGGCATTTCAAGGACAACACTTGTGCACTCATTTCCGTGGTACTCACCAACCATTCTTTCTTTTGTAGGCCAAACTGGCTCACAATCGCATAGAGCAGAGGATGACTGGTGGTGGCGAGACAGACATCCATGTCCTCACACCCTTGGAGGAGAGGGTTGCGGCGCTCGTGGGCGGACATGGTGCCTTCCCTGTGGGCCAGGGTACTGCTGACACCGATGTCGGTAAGTGAAGGCCTTCCTTTAATGCGCTTTGTCCTTGAATGCACCAGCACCTACTGTGCCTTTCCTTATGGAAGTCTGCTATTTGCAGGCTCCATGCGTCAATCTCCCACCTCCCCCTCATGACAGCCCTTCTCCCATTTATGCTCACAGATGAGACACCCCGTGACCTGCCGTGTAGCGACGCTGATGTAGGCAGCATGGGTAAGTCAGGCCATCTTTTACTGGGCTCGCTATCTGAATGCCCCAGCCTTTCCTTCTGGAAGTCTGATATTTGCAGGTTCCATGTGTCAATTCCCCAACTCCCTCTCACGGCAGCCATCCTCCCATTTATACTTGCAGATGAGACACCAAGTGGCAGCACACCCAGCACAGTGGTGAGTGAAGACCTCGCAGACCTGCTGGAGGCCTGGATAAGACCCATCACACCGGACATGTCAAGTCACAGCAGTGATGACATTGAGGGGTCAAGCCCTGGTGACAGTATCGAGCGCACTCCATCGTTTGGGGAAGTGACGGATGGGGAAGAGGTAGAGGAGGACACTGATGGCACCAACGCGTCACTGCTTCCACCCACATGCGCTAGCTCAGATACTGGGAGTGCGCGGTCTGATATAGTTGAAGTAGTACACGGGTCTGCACTGGATATTGCACCAGGGCCGAGCGGGCTGCAGCATGGTGACGGGGCTAGACAACCTCAGGTGCCACCTTTCCGGGGGGTGAGTCCGCACCGGAGTTCTGCCGAGAACTCAGATGATGCCATCGATGTTGCGGCTTACGAAAGAAGGGTGGAAGCCAGGCATTCGCAGATGTTGGGGGCACTGACAAGGGTGCCAGAGAGGCTGTCGGAAGTGGTGAGGAGTGTGGAGGAGTCTGCCTCCCAAATACTTGACAGCTCTGCGCACACCATGGAGCTCACCATTGCCAGTGTGCAGGCGATGGTGGACTCCCAGAGTGTCTGTGCGGATCCAGCTGTGATGCTACAACCTGCAGGTGATGTGGCAGCTGCCATTTCAGCCTAGGCCGAGGGAACAAGTGCATCGGTGCAGGATTGGAGAGGATAGCCGCGGCCCTATAGGCTCACAATGCTCTTATGCACTCTGGGCAACAGGCCACACAGCGTCAAACTGCTGACGTATCTGCTGGCTTTGAGACTCTGGCTGCTCTCATGCAGTCTCAGCTCGATGCCACCAGACATCTCAGTGTTGCCTTCGCGGCTGGGTCCACCACGGGCCATGGGGGACCTTCCGGTGTCACGCCACAGCACCGACCTGACCTCCCTCAGCTTGATGGTGGTGTTAATGTGCCGCCTCCGGCAAGTGACGCAGGCTCCTTGGACCAAGATCCTGATAATGTGCTATCTCCGGATCACAACATTCCTGGACCCAGACCTGCCACTCTGCCAGTGCCTCCACACGTGGCCTTGCCCGAGCCAAGCCAGACTTAACCCTCCCAGGAGGGTGCTGACCAGTCTGCACCCGGCCCTTCCAGGCCCCAAAAGTGGTCGAGGGCGTCCGACAAGCACATCTCTAGCTCCAACAAAAGAAACACAGCAGCCTTCCCAGACCCATGATACAGTGGGGTAGGCACACGGAAGAGGTGTTATAAGGGTGGGAAATGATGTTTTTGTGTTAGTTTCTTGTACAGTTTTTTGCTGCGTTGTCTTTTTGCACTGACTTGTATCATGTCATAAATCTTTATTTTTTGCACATATACCTGGGCAGGTGTATCATTTGAGAGTGGGCAATTCTGTGTGAAGGCACTCATTGAGATGGCATGGAAAATAGGAGCTGAAGGGCCATGTGAGAATGAGATTATGTGAATCGAGCAGCAATCAGATGTGTCTCCACCTCCCTTGCAGAGTTGTAATGGCGACGACGCCTCCTGGCTTAGTGGCGACAGGGATCCTCTTCCTCCTGCTCCTCCTCCACCTCCTCCTCCTCATCATCATCATCAGGTGGTACTGCTGGCTCAACCTCCAGCGACTAGCCCCTCATGACGAACAGGTTGTGCAGCATGCAGCAGACCACCACGAATATGGAACCCCGTTCAGTAGAGTACTGCAAGGTGCCATCAGACCGGTCCAGGCAACGGAACCTCTGCTTGTGGATCCCAGGTGCATCATCGAGTGTTCGATGATGTACCTGGTGCCAGAATGAGCGTCATTGTAGGCATGCTCGGCCGCTGTCCTGGGGTTCTGAAGTGGAGTCAGCAACTAAGTGGACAGGGGATATCCCTTGCCCCTGATATGGGCCGGTGAACAGGGCGAGAACACTGGTCTGGCGCAGAATGAAAGAATCGTGGCTGCTGCCTAGATATCTGGTATCAACTGCCAGGATCCTATGCTGGTGATCACACACCAGCTGCACATTGAGGGAGTGGAATTTCTTCCGGCTGATAAAGATTTCGGGATGGTACTGTAGCGCCCTCAGGCTAACGTGTATGCAGTGGATGGCACCCTGCACCCTAGGAAACTCTGCAATCCAGACAAATCTGGCCTGCCGCTCCACCTGCTTCTCCCTGGTCATCGGGAAGGAGATATAATCCACTCTTCTCCTATACAGAGCATCAGTGATTTGCCGGATGGAGCGATGGGCAGAGAATTGGGAGATGTTGGCGGTGTCTGCAGTCGCAGACTAGAAAGACCCCGCAGCATAAAATTTCAGAGCTATGGTGACCTTAATCTCAACTGTCAGAGCAGTCCTGAGCCTTGTGTGAGGCTCCAGATCTTGGTGCAGGACATTGCACAGCTCCCTCAGTACGTCCTTTCTAACTCTGAGCCTTTGCAAGCATTGCTCATCACTGAGCTCCAAGAAGGAGAACTGATGTCTGTAGGCCCTCTTGACAGTAGGACCTCCTTCTCCCAGGTCAGTGCTGGCCACCTCCCATGGCAGCTGGCTGATCACCTTCTCCCTGTTCCTCCTCATGTTCAGGAACCTCTGCAGGCTGCTGCTGGCAAGGCCCCTGGCCCAGTATGTGATGCGGGCCGTCGGAGTACCTGACCCCCTCCTCCCGCCATCTCCCTCCTGGCCGCCCTCTCTACGTGGAGGTCTGCACCCAACTGCAGGCCCTTCTCGATGTTGGGCAGCCATGGCTGCTGCCTCCCTTGCCAGGTGCCTCTCTACCCATTGCTGACGGCGCCACCATCTCCTGCGTCTCACAAGGTGGACAAGGCGTTCCCCTGCCAACACTGAGCCCATTCTGTGTGAAGGCTGCACCCTCACAAGCAGGCCTCTGTGGAGCACAGAATGAGGCCTACAGGCTTCCACTAATCAGTGAGAGCTAAAAGTCTTCAAAACACTCCAAAAGTGATGAAGAGGACGCTGCAGGTTAACCAAATGAACACAAAGCAACAGAAAAAGTTATGACCAAAAATACCCGATCTCGGTAATCCTCTGTTCTCCTCCTCCAGCAGTGTCGAGCAGCACGGCAAAGTGCACCGACCCAAAAAGCTGGCGGGGACACTGTGGGGAAAAATAAAGCTCAGCTTTTTATGGTAAATTTGGGTAGCAGCGGTGCGCACCCTGATGACGTCAGTACGGTCGAAAGCCCCTGCGATGCAGGGGCCAATTGACCAGAATGCGCGGGCCACTCGATTTTGCTGAATTGCCGCTGAAAACCCACGGTAATGGTCCTTCCCAGGACCCTGAATTTTGACCCCCTATCTTTTACCTGCCTGTGTTCACAAAGAGGGAAAATTATGCCAGGCAGCCACTGCTGAGTGCCTGAAACACAATAGGAATAAGGTGTCTATGGATGCCTCTATCCCTCCTACTGTGTGCCACCCTCACCACTGTGAGCACCAGTGTTTTCCCACCCCTTACCCATTCCTTCCGACTGCATGATACCCTTGGTCTCACGACTCCCAAAACAGTAGCTCACATTTGCCACCAAAAAACAGGACCCACGGACCAAATCCCTCCCCCACCACCAGGCAGTCAAAACTTAAGGCTCAAAATTTACCCACCTTCCAATTCCTCCCCTGCGCAGCTCTCTCCCTTGCCCTTTCCATCTCCCTCCTACCCCAGCCACCATTCTTTATATATTTAAATTCTGGGACATGACATCATGGTCAACTTGGAGTGTAGGATAAAGATTACATGAAGAAGTTCTTCATCCCACAGAGTAATAACACTGCCAGTTGAGGTAGTGGAAACAAGAACTACTGTATCATTTAAGAGTTGCATGGGGGCGGGGGAGCAGGGTGTGGGGTGGGGACTGCGGTTTGTTTTCTACATGGATTTACCAGGTTGAGCCAAATGGCCTTCCACACCCATACTGATCTTAGTATTTGTCGATATGTTTACAAGGACTGCCACTTTTTTCCCCACTCACTGACTGCTCAAGTGTCACTCTGTTAGTACCCTCTCAAATTTAGTCAGAATATATTTTATTCTCAGGGCCCCAACTTCACAGACTGAGAGCAACCATTTTGCTTGCTACCCATTTCATGTCACAATAAATCAAATTTGATTTCGATAGAATTGTTAAAAATTATGGATACAGGTTGCAGCAGATAATATAAACATCATGGGAGAAAAGGCTCAGCAAACTTTAAATAAAACACTCCATGCTGATAAAGCTATAGTAGTTACGCGCATTTTCAGAAGCATCTCTCTTTTCATTGTTATGTTAAACAGTTAGAAATTGAGAGCCATTCAGCTGAGCATTAGAAAGATAAGGGGCTACATTTTACACTTTTGTGCAGATCGCCCAAAAATGGGCGTTATTTCCTGCGTGGACGGTAAAAATGGGTTTTCATATCGTCGGCTTCTCATCCATTCTCAAAGCACCTAGTCTCCATTTTTGAAATTGGGTGTTACCGCGAGCGATATGAAATGGGCGGTAGCGTTAAATCTCACTGACCTTCTGCCGTAAAGTGTCGCAGTCCTTAACAACGGCATGGCAACGCTCGATTCCTGCGATTCAGGAGGTCAAGGGTCATCATGACATGCGCAGAAGGAGAGAGAGAGAGAGGGACTGAAGGTGTGTGTGGGTGTGGTGTGGCTGCTTTGGGAGGAAGGAGGGAGAGTTGAGAGTTTTAGAGCAAATAGGGAAACAAAAATTAGCTGTTACCAGCCACATATTTGCCCGAATTTGGCCCATAATGGAAGGAGAGGAGGAGGTGACACAACACGCTGTGGAGAGTGACGCTGGAGAGAGCAATGAGCTGGGAGAGGAGCACATTGGAGGGCGCAAAAGAATGAGGAGGTTCTTGGACGAGACAAATGCCTCCCGCCTGCAGGAGGTCGAGTTACACTGAGGTGATTTGACACAGGGAGGGCGTGAGAAGCCCACTCCAAAGGCCTACCAGAAGATATGGGCCGAGATAGCAGAGGTGGTCTCGTCGGCGACCTCGTCGGCGACCAAAGAGGTGCGTGAGGGCAACCAATGCTGCAAACGATGGAACGAACTTGTGGGATCCGCAAGAGTAAGTATTACATTAATTTACATGTACTTATGTATTTATATAATTTGATTTGTAACAGTCATGAGTGACTATCAGCAGATGTGAGGTCTTTCACTTTTACCGGGAATGTTGTAGTCAAAGCCTGCAGTCACGGTGCACATCTTTAGGTAAAGAATGATAATTATCATAATAATCATGATTACATCTGTTGGTTATGTGTTGTATCAGTCTCTGTGACAGTACCTAGCAAAGATATCATGCAATGATCTCATACCATGTCGTCCTGTCACCTTTTACAGAAGAAGCTATCGACGATGAGGTCTGTGCAGAGGCGAACGGGTGGGGGGCCACCAGTCCCCAACAACATCACTGACATAGAGGAGCAGGTGCTCACACTCATAGGGAAGCAACCCCGGACAGCAACGGACGTATCTGCAGACCCTGAAGTGAAGCGACGTGAGTAAAGCTTACACCATTGCGTGATGTAAAGTCAATAGATGCCACACCCACTCATATCTGAACAATCATATATGACAGATGATTTCTAAAATTGTCCTATAAATAATGCTGGCCTAATGAAAATCATTGTAATGCACCACGTGTTGATGGTCATGAAATGTGATGTCTGTGCTGATTTTGATAGCAGTGGTGCTTTTGTCGTGCATATGCTGTGTGTCGCGCTGGAATCACCTTGTAACCCTAGCACCCCCTTCTCCTCTAATAACCTCATTTGTGTTTTGAAGCTCAGCCAGCAGCGTGGCCTCAGACAAGACCAGAGAGGCCAGAAGGTGGGGGCGCGGGGCCGGACTCGTTGGACGATCCTACATCTGCTGAGGAGCACTGATTCTCGCCCGTCAATCCACTGGGTTTGTTCTCTACGGATGAGAGCACGGACTTCGAAGAACCTGCATCACCACGCTCCAGAAGCCATTCCACCCAAAGGCCATCTAATGCTCCTCCGGTCATTTCGCCTCCACTCTGGAGGTACTGGCCCCAAGTACCTCTCCACAGGGCACCCTATTTATCCCCAGGACGGCGTCGACCCCGCAGAGGTTTCGTGGACGCAGCAGGTCTGGTTCACGAGCATGACATGAGAGCAGAGAGATGGTACAGTTTTCCAGGAGGACTGTAGACATTGGTAACCAGCTACTCAAAGCATTGGGGAGCATATCCCGACAGCTGGCCATCATGACTGGGTACGTTCCACGGATGGCGGAGGCCCTGGAGGCGATAGCCAGGAACACTGCTGGCATAGACCTCGCAGTGGACCTGGAGTGCAGCACTCCTCCCCTAGGTTCCGCACCACCACTGCGAACGATGGATGAGAGCAAGGACCAAGATCCTGCTTCTGCATCAGAGAATGTTCCCCCCTCGTCATCCCCCACTCCCGTACCCGTGCAACCACCGCATCAGCCTTCATCCCCCCCCACCGCAATGATGCACCGCCTAAGGAGCTCTTCAGCCAGGTGCTGTGGAGCGAGGATGGGAAGGGCTCGAGGTGGAGAGGAGAGAGGGGGGAAGGAAAGTGAGGTGCATGTCCACAGATGATGGCTGTGTTTTATCTCCATCTGGGTGTATGCAATTTGTTGTAATGTCTTGGGGGAGGGGACCACCCTCCTGCTATGCCTTTGTATTCTGTGTTGCTGGATGTGTTGAACATTTGATTGATGTCAATGGTGGAAAAAGTGGGGTGTGGGCGGGGGTTGGGTGTCTTTGCCCATGATACTTATGATTTCAGACCAATGTTGGTATAAAATATTTTTTTATTGAACATAACCTTGTTGCGCATTGTCTCAGATAGCTGGACCGTTATACACTGGTGATTCCTGAACATGAAAGGGTTAAATAAAACTTAACTTCAATCAACGTGAACTTTAATTGGCACCAAGGTGATGGCCATCATTGATGTCTGAGCTATACACACACAGTAGTGTGTCAGCATTGTCACTCACAGCAACGTTCTTTCAGGCAAATCGTTCAGATCTCAGCTCCTCACGTAAGAGTCTTGCAGCTATGTAGCCACCACGGGCCCTTTCCTGGAGTCTGGAGGGGGTCATGGGCATGGTTGCATAGCCAGCCTGATTGTTTTAAAAATGGCACCCACACCACTGGCTTTAGTTCAGAACAGTTCCACTTTTTCCGGGCATTTTTTGGGCGAGCGATATTGTGGGCGATATGTGTGCGAGGTGCTGAAAGTGACGGTGGGCGATCTCCTGGGCGTTAGTTTCGGCAAATGTGATCTTTACGACAAAAAAAAGTGGGCGGGTGGTATTATTGAATCTCCGCGTTAATTCCGTGAGGAAACTAACGCTGGGCGATATTATGGACGTTGATTTCGCCCATTCTGATGATTCCGCCCAAAAAAAGTGGGCGGACAACATTATTTTTTCCCGGCGTTATGCACATGGAGAAAGTAACGCTCGGCGATAAGTTTCTGAAAAATGCCCGTCAGTTTCCATTTTGTGGCTAAATGGGCGCTATATGGGCGTTATACGTCATTTCAGCGATAAAATGGACGTTAAGTAAAATGCAAAACAAGTGGAAAATCTAGCCCAAGAAACCTGTTAAAAAACATCACAATGTTACCTTAACGTTTTACCAAAATATGTCTTGGAATCTATTTATTCATCCAAAAATAGAAGTCTGCATGAAAAAATGGAATTTAAATCTAATATATTTCCTTTATTTTAATTCTACTGCACATCTGGGAGCCTCAAATAATCATACTTGAAGTCAGTGCAGACTCCTACCTCTATAACTGCTATAATCCCTCTAGAGTTCAGATGAATCAATAAGACCTTTTGAATTGCACTGTAATAACGGAAGTAGCTGATGGCCATTTAAAATGCAAGATTTTGCTGTTGTTTTTAACGACGTAAAACAATATTTGTTTCAGATTACAGAAAAGCAACATGGCCACTGTTGTACCAGGAATTTCACGACAAATAAGAAGTGTGCATCTCTCAACTTTTCAAATGTCCTATGCAAAGTACAACACGCAGTGCATGAACAAAATGTGCACTTTATTTTTGTGATGTGAGGTACCAGAATTAACTATTAAGCTAGTGTAGTGAAATAAAGCTTCCTTATTTTTCCTCCGAGCTCATACTGAGTGATAATAGAAGACATAGAAACTGAGAGGAAATAACTATTTTTTAATTAATAAATAAAATACTTCACATTTAACTTTGAAACTATCCGCTGAAACCACCAGAGCAGAAAATAACTTTAAAAAATGGGTGATGGAAATGCTATGGAACGTGATGGGATGTGACTGGGGGAATGGTGGTGGATCAGAACATGAGGAATGCTCCATATAACCTGAAACACAAGATCACAAGATCATTACCGATGAAGGAGGCTATCTGGCCCATCTAAATTCATCAATGCAGAAAGATCTCCAAGTCTCCTTACTGCAGTTTCTGAAACGATTCCAGGATCTATTGCCTCCACTAATCTATCTTGAAACCTATTCCACACGTTAATTGCACTTTGTGTGCACAAGAATTTGCTAATTATGGGCCCAAACTTCCCAATTCCTTTTTTCGGCACACTCTCGACTTTGTGCACTGAAAACGGCGCCAAAGAACTTACTCACGATTCTGGCCGCTCTGCTGTGTGTCCCGGGTCCTGGCGCGGCGCTCCTCGTGGAATGGGGGGCGGAGCTACAGCCCCGCACCGAAAATAGTGCCGGCAGCTGCGCAGCAGAGCGGTCGCGCATGCGCAGTAGCTCCGTCCCATGATTGTACTGATGATGCCTGCAGAACGCGTCCAGCCCTTATCCCAGGCTGAATGGCCTTCTGCACAGGCTGGCTGCTGAGGGCTGCAAGAAACAGGTTGGTGCAACTGAGTTTTGATCGGGGCGAGAGAGAGGGGGGGGAGGTTGGTCATTTTTGGCTGCAGTGTAGTGGTTTGAATCGAGTACAGCTTGTCATGTAGCGACGTCGCTTGCCATGCTGGGCTGGCTTTGCGTTCATTTGGTTGGATGCCGGTCTTGTCACGTTAAAGAAGCACATATGCAGTGACAGCTATGTGCTTAACCTACATCCCATCCTGTGTATCAATAAATAACCAGCAACATGCAGTTCGGTTGTATTACAAATAATTTATGTGTGAAGTTCTTTGAAGATGTCAGTGGGCAAAAAGGGAAAAAGGGAAAATGGGCAAAAAGGGAAAAAAATTCCCGCCCGAAAAGGGTTGAAAGTCGGTGGGCGGCAGCCGCATTCTCCCTCCCCTATCCCAGGCCGAAGGTAGGATTTACTTCAGCTCTTTATTTGTTAATTTAGTTATTTACTTCAGTTCTTGAGTTTTTATTGAATGGTTATTACTGCTTGTGCTTTGTTTGGTGCTTGGTTGTGCTTAAAATGCTGTTTAGGTGCAGGGTTCCTTTTATTTTTTTATTTTTTATTTATTGATTGCTTATTACTTTGGTCTTGGTGCTTTAGGTGCAGGGTTCCTTCTATTTTATTTGTTAATTAATTGCTTATTGCTTTTTGTGCTTTGTTTGGTGCTTGGTGGTGCTTTAAATGTAGTTACTTGCACCGATTTCTTAACTGTAAGTAAGGTCTTTCTGTGCGGACAAAAGTGGACACATACGCTGCCCTAAGTTAGTTTAGTACAACCTTTTCCGGCCAAATTGGCATAAATGGTGTAAGTGGCTGGGAATGCCCCCATTTTGAAAAAAAACTGATCTAACAAAAAACCTAATTAACTCACTTACACTGGCGCAAATTAAATGGCCATATTTGCAAATTAAAAGATACACCAGAAAAATCAAGTTACATCAAAAAAATCTGTGCAACTCATGGGGAAATTTGGACCCATTAGCCCTAAAATTATCATTTATTACTTTGAACCTATGTTCCTTTGTTTTACCTCTGCAAATCAATTTAAAGTAATATTCCAGGTTTATTCTTTCCATTCCCATAAGCACCTTTTGGCCTCTGTAAGATCACCCTTTCTTGGATGAAAAGCCAACATTTTTTCACTCTTTCCTCGTACCGGCAGATCTCTGATACTGGGGAATCAGTGTTGTGAGCAGAACGCTCAAGCTTGATTCCTACTTCCTCTGATTTATATTCTACTATGTTGGCTACGCAATTCAAGTTTCTAATTGATTTGCTGTTTGCTGCAGTGGGGCTCATACACTGTAGCAGCATCAATTAGAATCTTAGTATCGAGCATGTACATCACAGTCCAATCAGCTTAGTTCATCTTTAATATAGTCTGACACTGAAGTATCAGTGTACTCGCTCTATCCCAACAGCTGGAGCCAGAAAGTAACAGTCGTCATGAAGTTGTGTCACACAAGTGCCAGGCAATGATTCTCTCCAACAAGCAAAATTCTAACCACCGCCCCTTAACATTCTTACCATCACCGAATCTCCCACCACCAACATCCTGGGGCTCACCATTGATCTGAAACATAACTGGACCAGCCACAGCTGGATATTCTGTGGTGAGTGTCTCACCACACCACACGGACTGCAATGTCTCACCGCCACCTTTTCAAGGGCAATGAGGGACGGGCAAATAATGCTGGCCTTGCCAGTGACGCCAACATCCCAGGAACGAATACAAACAAAAAGTCAAAATGACCTCCTTACCATCAGAAGTCCAACTCTCTCTCTCCCCCATTGGCTGGTACATTTGCACTGGTATGTCGAAGTAAAACATGTACAGCTGCATGAAACAGTCTGCACAAATTTAATCATCTGTTCTCCCGTGCATGTGCAGTGCTGCCCATGTTATTACAGGAAACCAAAATGCCACTTTCCACAAACCAATGTAACCCTGTAAAATGGCATTTAATGAACCTCACTTCACTACTGCTCTAGAGTAACAAGTGCAACAAAGATCCAGCACCACTTCTGGCTCTCACACAGGGAGAAGAAACTTCTAACTCTTAACACTTGTCAACATGCAATTAGTGTGTTGCCTCTACAAGCTGTTTGAATTCAAAAATGGAAAACATCAACTAGATTGACAAAAAAAACAAGACAGTTAATCATGGGTAAAAATGTTATTAAAGAAAACTGGCACGGGCTTTAGAGTTACTTTGCTCTTACTATCTGCCTTATGTCTGAAGGACTGAGCATCATATAAACTGGACGCACCCGTACATTCTTATCAACACCAAGCTCCAAAAATGGCTGATAAATTATATAATCAAACAGGTCAGAGATCCCTTCTATAACACATCCATTATTATTCTCCGCACTGGATTGCATGCTCGGCAAGAAGATCGAATGCCTAATTAGAACAAGCGCTAATGCCCATGTATTGATGCCTAGAAAGATTAAGTGCCAATTAATCAGACTCAAAAATACACCCAATGCAACAGCTCCCTAAAAAGCCTAGATGTTATATTGTACGGTGTGACAGTTTGAGAGTCCTAAGTATGAAACAAGAATGATTTTCATACATCTTGCTGGGCGCTGGACAATTTCAGGGCTCTGAACCCTATAAAACTGATCAATAAGCTATTGCTACTGACTGACCATGTTCTGGAGAAGCACGATCAAAAAGCAAGACCTTGTATTCCCAGGAACTACCAGCCTCAACTTAGAGAGACTTTTGTCCTGATTAAAGTTGTCTCATTGCAACCTGTTTATCTACAAAAATTAATACAGAAAAGAATAAGTCGTTAAGACTGAACCATAATTTTCTGTGTCATATGAAGTCTATACCAATGGTACTAGCACACCATGGCTTCTTAATCAGGATTGCAATAGGCCCAGAACTCTCAAGACACAAGGAAACTCAGATGGTATTCCCCCCCGCCCCCCACAATTCTCGCTCCAAATGTGGTATTCCAGTCATTCCAAGAGGACTGCACAGATTGTGTTTAAAACATTTCAGAGACTTATTTCCCCAGTATTTCTCTATGTGGAACTCAACAAACACTAACCGTGTGCCATTCTGCAGCCGGCTCACATAGACTGCTATCAGATCGTGCTCATCAGCCAACCGATTGGCCGTGTCCAGGCCGTACTGTAACCTAGTGACAATGGAGGTAAATAAAGTAAAAAGTAGAACAAAAGAAATAAAATAAAAGCATACATGATTCACATTCTAGAATAATAAAACAAATACATTGTAATGAAAATAAATCAAAAGCATTGAGAGAATTCTAATCAACAAAAGATCAAAAATCTTTAGCTTTTGCCAATTTGAGCATACCAAGCCTGTTCTAAAGGACTTCATTTTGACTTTTACCTGGGCGATCCATGACTGAGGAGAATCTATCTCGACAAGGCTAAATGGCGCCATTATCTGGCACCTCCAAATTGTAAATGTTAAAATTAAAATAGGCAGATACACCAGTGGATAATCATTCAATGGATTGCCAGACATTTTAATGCAGACAGGCATTAGGAAACACACTGCTTGATGTATACAATTTCCCATGTAACTGAGAGACTGCCTATGATGATGATGATGATGGAACAAAGACTTCTTTATCACACTTTATTGTGTCTCAATTTAGTTTCCATTTTAAAAATCACGCTTCTGTGCTTATTTTACATTTGCATTATAAATTCTTATGTCTGCATTTATAATGGTATCTGTCCACGAGAATTTGTCCCGTTCTAATTATACCCTCCCACCAGTGGTGGTTCTGCAACACTTCCCCAAGCAGGAGGGTACAATTAAATATGACAAGCTAAGGTAAACATTTTCCAATCTAAAATACAACGTAGGAATTTATAATGGAAGCATATGCAGCCATAAGATCATTAATACATTATCGATTTGTGAGTGATGTGACAACTCATGAAGGGAAGTTTAATAACTGTTTTAGACTGAAATGCCAAGAAAGGATGAAAAAGTACACATTACTAACTTTGAGACCTTGGTTGCAACTAAAATTAAAAACTAGCTGGTGCCAGCCAGTCTTGCACCTTTGGCTATAAGTAAAATTGAAAATCTGCTTAGTGTTCAAGTGGCTGAGTGGAGTTCAAGGTAAAGTACAATTATGCTGCAGACTGTTTTGTAAAAGAATTATATGGGATAAATGGAAGGATGAATATAAAATTGCTAGTTATTAGCTCTTTTGAAGAGCTGGCACAGGCACAATGGAATGAATACCTTCATAGAAACATAGAAAATAGGTGCAGGAGTAGGCCATTCGGCCCTTCGAGCCTGCACCACCATTCAATAAGATCATGGCTGATCATTTACCTCAGTACCCCTTTCCTGCTTTCTCTCCATACCCCTTGATCCCTTTAGCCGTAAGGGCCATATCCAACTCCCTCTTGAATATATCTAACGAACTGGCATCAACAACTCTGCGGAAGAGAATTCCACAGGTTAACAACTCTTTGAGCGAAGAAGTTTCTCCTCATCTCGGTCCTAAATGGCTTACCCCTTATCCTTAGACTGTGATCCCTGGTTTTGGACTCCATCAACATCGGGAACATTCTTCCTCCATCTAACCTGTCCATCCCGTCAGAATGTTATCTGTTTCTATGATGTCCCCTCTCATTCTTCTAAACTCCAGTGAATACAGGCCCAGTCGATTCAGTCTCTCCTCATATGTCAGTCCTGCCATCCCAGGAATCAGTCTGGTGAACTTTTGCTGCACTCCCTCAATAGCAAGAACGTCCTTCCTCAGATTAGGAGACCAAAACTGAACACAATATTCCAGGTGAGGCCTCACCAAGGGCCCTGTACAGCTGCAGCAAGACCTCCCTGCTCCTATACTCAAATCCCCTCGCTATGAAGGCCATTCTGTGCTGTATCATTCTAGGATCCTATGATTAGTTAAATGTCCCAGCTATTCATGTAACAAACGGACAACATACACACAGGTCACGCACAGCTGCGTAACAATGGTTCAACGTGGTATGAGGTTTACTACTTTTACAGCTGTTACTCAATGGCATATTGGGAATTGGAGAATCCCCATTTTCTCTGCAATTGACAATATGTTAATACAAACGTATGAATATGTGGGATTTAAATGTGCGCTTTCAGGAATGCAATTTAGTTTTAGTGGGTTGTCAATTAGCAGGCGATTCAGCCAATCAAGCCTGTTCCACCATTTAATGAGATCATGACTGATCTGCATTCTAACTCCATCTACCAGCCTTGGCTCCATATCCCTGCATACCCTTGGTTAGGAAAAATCTAGCGATTTCACAATTAAAATTATTAATTGAGTTAGCATTGACTGCTTTTTGTGAGAGTGTTCCACATTTTTACCAACCTTTGTGTGAAGAAGTGTTTCCTAACTTCTCTCCTGAATGGCTTTGCTTTGGTTATGTCCCCTTCTCCTCGACACCCCCACCAGCAGAAAAAGTTTATCTCTATCTACCCGATTAATTCCTTTCAAAATTCTAAAAACCTCAATCAAATCACCCCTTAACCTTCTATATTCCAAGGAATATAAGTCTAGTTTACATAATCTTGCCTCATAATTTAACCCTTGTTGCCCTGGTAACATTCTGGTGAATCTGCACTGCTCTCCTTCCAAGGCCAATATATCCATTCTAAGGTGTTGTGCCCAGAACTGCACACAGTACTCGAAGACAAACAGACAGTTTTTGTTAAAAGAGCGAGTTTTAAGATTCTCTCAATGGCTCAACATGTTATTTTACCAGTAGCTGAGGCATGCAGACAAGATGATCTTGGGTTGAATTACTAGTCTGTGTGAGTTCGCTGACCTCAGCGAGAGCAACAAGGTGCTACAACTGGCCTCAGCATCTCTGGGTTAGGTTGAGAAAAATTGGCCAGGGTTTCCAGCTGTGACCAATATCCAGTGACCCCTGTTGAAAGTGCATGTGTGCGCTCATAGAATAAGAATAGGTGTGATGCCTGACTAAGTTGAACAGCCAGCTGGGGTTAGGTATCAGAGGGCACCTTTAGGAAGGAGAGAAAAGTGGCAAAATAAATTAATGACAAAAAAGAAAGAATTTTGAGTCCAGGATTACCAGAAAACAAGAATATTTCTGTTATGTCCAGAATAAAGTAATGTGATTGAGTACTGTAGACGTGAATAAGTGTGACCTTACTCTCTTTATTCTGACTCGAGAGTGTTGATACAGCATGGGAGGCCTGCTTATATACAGTGCTCCCAAGGGATGCTGGGATCCTTTGGGACTCCAAGAGGTATGCCCTCTGGTGGCGGTAGAATGCTGATTACATCGGGTTGCATACATAACATCACTCCCTCCCAAAGTCAATAGTACACTTATTTACAGGGTGAAACGATCTGGGGCTTTTCGCTCCCTAGTCGATCGTCTCGATACAAATGCAGGTGCAGGTGAGTTGGTTGGTTCTTGGCTGGGCTGCTGCGCAGCTGGCCTTGCTGTGCTGCTAGGGATGATGAGTTCAGCTTCGTGATCAACCGTGATGTCGGTTGCCACTTGTGTGTGTGTCGGAGGGTCGAAGTTGGTGGTGTCTTCTTCAGGTTGCTCGTGGCTGTCTGTGAATCGGAGTTTGGTTTGGTCCAAATGCTTTCTGCAAGTTAGTTCATTTTCAAGTTTGACCTGAAATACCCTACTCCCTTCTTTGGCTATGACAGTGCCAGCAAGCTATTTGGGACCATGTCCATAGTTGAGTACAAATACAGGGTCATTGACTTCAATATCGCGTGACAAATTTGCGCGATCATGGTACATGCTTTGTTGATGCCGCCTGTCCTCGACGTGATCATGGAGATCAGGGTGGACAAGGGAGAGCCTTGTTTTGAGCGCCCTTTTCATGAGCAGCTCGGCTGGAGAAACCCCAATGAGCGAGTGGAGTCTGGTGCGGTAGCTGAGCAGCACTCTGAACAGGTGGGTCTGCAGGG